>NW_024870467.1:238007-397399 GCF_013358625.1 Macadamia integrifolia | reverse complement strand
GAAAGAAAGGAAGCTTAGAGAGCAGTTAGAGAAGTTGGAGAACATGATTCGAATAGGAAAAGGTTCAAAAGGCCAAGAAATGGATTCTGAGGAATGAGTTTCTTCTCTAGGGTAAGAATTCCAAAAAAATTCAAGTGGTAGAGTGATAGGTTTGATGGGTCAGGAGACCCCAAGGCTCATCTCAAAGTCTTTCTCAACATTGCCAAGTCGTGGCAACTTATAGATAACCAGATGGGGTAAGCCTTCATGTTAACCCTATCAGGACCAGCACTGAGGTCTCTCACACAGTTGGAGTCATCACAAACTTAGAACTGGGCAATGATAGGGAAAGCCTTCACCAAGCAGTACTCCTACAAAACTGAGGTGGATGTGAAATGTCGGGAGCTTGAGATGTTGAGACAGCAGCCTAAAGAAGGATTCACCGCCTTCTTGATGAGATTCAGAGACAAGGACACCAAGATGACAGATAGGCCTTCAGAAGCAGAGCAGGTAGAGATGTTGATAGAAAACCTATCAAAACCTTATTATGATGTTCTTTACTATCAGCATTTGTAAACTTTTGATGCCTCAATAGCCATCAGAACACGTGTGGAGAACAGAATTTTGAGAGAGGCCCAATATCAAGGATCTTCCCAAGATGCAAGTAAGAACACCCGAGTCAGATGGGGAAAGGGTCCAAGAACTAATGTGGTGAGTGCAATTCAACAGTCAGCCTCACCAGCCACTTCTTCACAGCACGTCATAATACAAGGAGATGCACCCACTCAAAAGGCCCCTCACTCAAGATGGCAGTTTTTTGATTTGGGAATGCTGGTAATGGCCACATATAAAAAGTTAAAGAAGCAAGGGTTGCTAGGAATAGTGGCTCCAAGAGTGATCAGTAACCCTCCTCCAGCTTGGTATAAGGATAATGAGTATTGTGCCTACCACACTCAGAAGGGGCACAATTCTGAAAGATGTTCAGACTTACAGCATGCAATTCAGGACTTAGTAGATAATGGAACCATTGAGGTCAATGTTAAACAACCTCCCAATGTCAATACCAATCTACTCCCTAATCATGTGAACAATCTGGATGAAGAAACCATAGAGAGTGACCCCACTCAACTCATTGTACCTAGAGCTCAGAAGAATCATATGAATGCATGTGCTTACAGAAGAGTCATGAGTCAAAGGGTTGGAGTCATAAGAACCCCCAGAAGAAAAGGATCATCAGAGGAAGAGTTAGAAGATCGGATGCCACCCATTCATCCTTCCTCATCAGAAGAATCCACCACACCACATTACCAACCCCCACCATATTATCAACCTCCACCACATTATCAGCCTCTGCCATATCATCAACCTTTCCCCCACCAACAAAGTGGAGGAACCTCTTCATCCTATCACCCCCAAGTTTTATATCCTACCTTTTATATTACATCATCTTCATACCATCCCACTTCATATCCCTCATCACCCTCATACCAATCCCATTCTCAAGGTTAGTGTATAACTAAAAAAAAGGATGGACAGACGAGTACGATTGGAAGGATATGCTTGCACTACCAGATTCCCCAAAGATGACTTCATCAATAGGGTCAGTAAATGCATTAGGGGAAGACCAGGAGAGTGATCCCACTTCTCTAATTCAGCTTGCTATAATTTCAGAAGACAATCCAGAAGTAATTGAAGAGATTACAGTTGATCATCTCAGAGTGGTAACCACATTGACCATAGGGGAACAGGTCAAAGAATACACCTCCCTAATCCACATAGGGAGTGACACAGAGGATGATGAGTCAGGACTGGTCCAACTATGGGCTAGTGATGTCAAGACCAACCCTATGGAAATCCTTCGGTCCATACGCTCTGAATACTGTGAGCATTTGGATACAGGAGAATTTGATGGTCTAGAAGAATCTGATGAAGAACCAAGTGAGGGGAAAATCAGTAAAGAAGAGGATGATGATAATGACAATGAGATTGAAAATGAAGATGAGAAGGATGGAGATGACTTTGATTCTCGAGAGGATGATGGGTATCCAGACTTGAATGACTGCCAAGAGCCTTGGTACAATGATTATGATGATGAGTCAGAATATTATTCACCAGAACATCCGATATGTTTCTCAATCTATGCTATTGGTGGTGATGATCTAATAGCTGACCCGATAGGTGGCATTTACCCTTCCCTCTGCATGGGAGGAGATGATTCTATATCAAATTCAGAAAGTGATGAAGGAACTAGAGAGCCATTGTAAATTTATCTAGATGAACCCAAATCAACATTAGAGATGGAGGAAAAGCTTTGTGAATTGTACTCCAACACATGGAGAATGCAGGAAATGGTAGAAGAAATTGATAACATGTTGGGTGAAATAACTGTCAGCGATTGTTACTACCGTAAGCAGTTGGATGATCTAGAGGAAAAAGGGCCAGATGACACTTTCACGGAGGTGGTAGATGCCGCATTCCAATAGCTTTCCAATGTAGTCAAGAAGCTATGAGCTAGGGATTTGGATATTTGTGGAGGTCCTCAACTTCCCACCCCAAGCAAGGAAGGAGAATCAGAAGAAGAAAATGATTCTATGGTGGGGATAATATCCCTAACCAATAGTGATGATGAAGGTAGTTATCCCACAAATATTACTATGAAAAAACCAATCAATGTGATGAAAATGAGAAGTGGGAAAGACTACAAGGGCAAGGCGCTAGTAGTAGAACAACCAAGGGCTAATGAGGCCGGAACTAGTAGCATAAAGAAAGAGCTAGAGAACCCAGTCTTGGCTCAACTCAAGAAGTCCCAAGAAAATATCCCCATTTGGGGATTATTGATGGCTTCCCCTTCGCACCGTGAAGCAGTTTTGAGGTATCTCGCTAATGTGCAAGTGCCGATCAGGATAAATTTGATGCACCTCGTACATATAATAGGAGCAATATATGCAATGCAGTCCCTGATGTTCTCATATTCTGAGCTTCCTAAGGAAACCCAACACAATCAGGCTCTCCACATTACAGTTGAATGCCTTGACAAAGTAGTTCCCTAGGTTCTTGTTGACAATGGGTCCACTTTAAATGTTCTACCATTGAGATCAGAAAAGAATATCGGCATCAACTTGGAAGAAATGAGACCGACCACCCAAACCATGAGGGCATACGATAATACCAAGAGGAAGATCCTTGGCATTATTACACTTGCTATAAAGATTGTCCTGATGAAGTTTGATGTGATTTCCAAGTCATTAATATACCGATAGCTTTTAACATGCTCCATCCTACTAAGGCGGTGTCCTCTAGTCTCCATCAAAAAATGAAGTTCATTCATGAGGGAAAGGTGGTCTTATTAGCCAGATATCCTAAAGTGGTTAACACTTTGGCCAACATTGAAAATGGGGAAGAACAAGACTAGGTGGTGCAACTGAGTGGTTTTGAATTAGACACCACTTGCACAGCCATTGCCAAAGAAGCTCCAAAGGAGAAAGTCCCAGCTAACTATGAAGCCATCTGGAGTCCATCAATGAATCAGACGATGAAGAATATGCAAGATTTTTCTGGCATGGGACTAGGTAAATATCATCAAGGAGTTCCAAAGCTGCCTAGTTTGGCAGTGAACAAAGGAAAGAATGGTCTCGGGTATACTCCTCCGGCTGTTAAAGGGCAGAAAGTGCTGAGGATGACTAGGAAGATCTCCGTCACTTACTACCCTACTATCAATGGGTACTTCGTGAAAGAAGGAGAGGATTTCCCCTTTTGTGGAAATGTAGAGCCATGGTTTGATGAAATCACAATAAAAATGAAACCAGGATTTGAAGTGTTCTTTTAAAACAAGTTCGACTTGGTGACTCATAAAGTAGAACAATAGAAAAAGCTAGTCAATGAAGGTGACCAAGACAGTTGCATCATTGGGATAGCAGAAATTGCACCGATTGAGACTGGGTCTTGCTCTGGTGATCCTACAACATTGATCCAATCTAAGGAATTGCCAAGTCCTTGAGTCCTCCTGAAAAGGGAGTGGAAAAAGAAGATAAGACTCATCTGGAGTCTACCACTTTCCCTTGATGTGAAAGGCTTCATTTGCTCCCTCCTACAAGAGCCAAGAGCTCGAGAATTGCATGAGCTCAAACCTTATCCTTTCAGAGGAAGAAGCACGTATGCAAAACAAAGGAGAGCACAGAGGATGATGATTTGTATGTATTGTGCCCGAACCAATTGCAATGGGAACGCTCATGAAGGTGGTCAAAGATGTGACTGAGGTACCGGGATGGCATCCCTCAACAGGCTCAAAAAGATGGACTTCATAGAAAAAGGATTGAGCAATCTCCACTGATCTTCACCCCTCAGAAAGTTCGGCTTCTGAGAGCACAAGATTGATCAGCTGGTATTTGTGAAGAAGCGGACACCTACCCAGGGGAACTATTACGCCACTGAAGAAGTAGTAGCAACGTTCTCAGAAGGAGAAGAAGGCCTTTTGCCACATCTCCTCATCCATCAGGTCACTGAACCACTTCTGAATTGGACAAGCATTGGAGAAAACTTTAAGTTTGCTCATGCTTTTGAGTCAACCGGCCTGAATACCCCTGGTGAAAGCATCAAGCTAATTATCGAGTCTGTAGTCAAATCTGTTGTTTATGATTTCATGTTAGCCTCCCCTCTTGAGAAGAGTCTAGAGTCCTTGTATGTCAAATCTGTTACTCCTTCTTTCATGAATGAAATTTATGATTCTGAGTATGACTTTCCTCCTTTTTTTGATGATGATCTTAACAAATATCAAGAATTAATAAAACAATGCAAACCAAAGAAAGCCCAACCCATCCGTGAGGATACTTGGGTTATTAATCTAGGAACTGACTAATGCCTTCGAGAGGTAAAAATTGGCACTACCCTTGATGACAAAGAAGCAGAGTGGATGATTAATCTTCTGAAGGAATTCATCGAGGTCTTTGCTTGGTCTTACGAAGATATGCTTGGTATCGACCCGAACATTGTGCAGCACTGATTGCCGACTTACCCTAAGGTAAAGCCTGTAAAACAGAAGCTCTAAAGAATGTGGCCAGAATAGAGTGAAAAGATCAGAGAAGAAGTTGTGAAGCAATAGAATGCAAGGTTCCTACAGGTGGTAGAGTACCCCCATTGGTTGGCCAATATTGTACTAGTACCAAAGAAAGATGGGAAGGTACAGATGTGTGTGGACTTCCGAGATCTTAACAAAGTGAGCCTAAAGATGACTTCCCATTACCCCACATTGACTTATTGGTAGATAATATGGTGGGCATGCTTTGCTATCCTTCATAGATGGATTCTCAGAATACAACCAAATAAGCATGCACCCAGAGGATCGTGAGAAAACAGCCTTCACCACTCTGTGGGGAACCTATAGTTACAAGGTGATGCCTTTTGGACTGAAGAATATTGGGGCAACTTATCAAAGAGTAGCCATGGCCATATTGCTTGACATGATGAACAAAGATGTGGAAGTCTATGTGGATGACATGATAATAAAGTCAAAAGATCGACAGGGGCATATTCCTACACTAAGGCGTTTCTTTAAAAGAATCAAGAAGTTTCAGTTGAAGTTGAACCCTCAGAAGTGTGTGTTTGGGGCAACGGTGGGAAAGTTGTTAGGCTTCTTGGTGAGTGAAAGAGGCACTGAAGTCGACCCTATCAAAATCAAGGCAATTCTAAAAATGCCCACGCCTTGGACTGAGAAGCAAATACGAGGATTTCTGGGTCACATCTAATATATTAGCAGATTCATAGCTTAGTTGAGTACAATCTATGAACCAATTTTCAAGTTGCTAAAGAAGGATTAACCCATGGAATGGAAGGACCAATGCCAACAAGCCTTTGACAAGATCAATGAGTACCTTATGAATCCACCAGTATTGGCACTATCAGTGGAATGAGAACCACTTTTGTTGTATCTGTCCATGAGAGAATATTCCATGGGCTCTTTGCTAGCACAGAAGGAAACTTAGAAGGGAGTAGAGCATGCCCAGTAAGAAGTTTTTGGAATAAGAGCCCCGGTACACATCTTGTGCTGTGTTGATTTGGACAACTAAAAAGTTACGACACTATATGGTTTCCTATCTGGTGCTCTTGATCTCAAAGATGGATCCCATCAAATATCTCTCTGAGAAATTGGCCTTAACAGGAAGGATGGCCCATTGGTTACTTTTGCTATCAGAGTTTGACATAGCTGATCATTTAGGTGCTCACCCTACAGAAGATGGAAGATCCTTGGATGATGCTTTTCCTGGTGAAGGAGTTACAGTGGTATAGGAAGAAGATATATTTAATGAATGATGGTTATCCTTTGACAGAGCGGCCAATCAGAAGGGATGTGGCATGGGAATATTACTTGTCACTCCTGACAGCCTTTATTTACCTTCATCATTTTGCCTCGACTTCCCCTGTACCAACAATATTGCTGAATATGAAGTTTATGCTTTGGGGCTCGAAACTGCTTTAACCAATGGGGTGAAAAGGATCAAGGTTTACGGTGATTCATCTATTGTCATCTGTCAGACACAGGAAAAGTGAAAAACTAGAGATGAGAAGCTAAAGCCATATTAAGAACATCTAGAGAGGTGATTGAACACTTTAAAAAGATTTCATTTGAATACTTCCAGAGGGATAACAATTGGTTTGCTGATGCCCATATAACCTTGGCTTCTATGGTAGAGTGCAACCTATGGCTAGAGTCTGACCATTCTTGGTAGAACAAAGAAGGAGGCCCATTTATCAAAATTCCGTAAACTCTCTCACTATGGATGGTCGATCTTGGTTCGCTCATATAGTGGGTTTCATCAAGGAAAGGAAGTACCCAGTTGAAGCAACTGACAAAGAGAAGAAGTTTATGAGGAGATATGCCACCCAGTTTATTCTCCAAGAGGATTTGTTATACAAGAGATCCTATGACGGAATACAGTTGTTATGTGTAGATGAGGAACAAGCTACAACCATCATAGAGGAAATTCATCAAGGTCTCTATGGATCCCACATGAATGCCAAGATGTTATCTAAGAAGATCCTCAGGCTAGGATATTACTGGAACACAATGGAAGCAGATTGAGTGGACTTTGTCAAGAAATGCCATAAGTGTCAGATATTTGCTAACATCATACATATCTAGCCAACAGAGTTGCATTCACTCAGTTCACCTTAGCCATTCTCCACTTGGGGCATTGATATCATTGGAAAGGTTAACCCTAAAGCATCCGATGGCCACGAGTTCATCTTGGTAGCCATTGATTATTTCACCAAGTGGGTAGAAGCTTAGTCCTATGCAGTACTCACATATGCTAAGGGGATCGAGATCCTCTGTGATCAATGGATCTGGTGGAGGTTGGAGGAGGTGATCTTGGATGCCGACACGTGTCTTGTGACATATGGATGGTCAGATCCGTCTTCCTCTGAAGCCGACAAACTCTCTCCATTGATCACCGCTGCAACCCACACTGATATCGACACCACCTCTTGCATCTCCCCATCTCCCTCCCCTGTTGTCTGCCCCACTCCACATCTTTTATTCTCTCTACATCTGGGTTTATTTATTATCATTGTTGAAGAATGAATATCTCTGTCTCTTAATTTGGGGTTTCCTTATCACCTGTAGTTGTAGCGCTACAGAGCTGGTGTCTATGTTTGTCAACTATTAATTCTCAATTTGGATTCATGTAAGATAAAATGATTTGATGGTGCTTTCATTTTTGTTTCTTATTTTTGGCCTTCCTGATCTCCAATGGCTTTTCTGCATGATTTCCCCAATTGAGAGGAAGCACTTGAAGCAGTGGCACTACAAAAGAAAAGCGAGGCCCTCTATCTGCCTTACAATAGAAGATGGGTTATCGTTAACTCTGAATTAGGGACATCCATGTCTAGCCCTCTTGTTTAGAGATGGGGAGATGCAAGTGGCGGTGCCGCAATGGGTGGGTTAGAGCGGCAAGCAGGGGAGAAAGAGAAATGACAAAACTGAAAAGTGGCTAACAGGTCGACGGTTCCGAAATTTGATCAGCACCAACAACATCCTAAAGAGAGGATGAACTCTATTTCCAACACAGAACACAATTTTAGTAGGGTATTTTGATTTTGATTTCCTTTGTAAATTTCTGCAACTTGAGTTGGGGATTTTGGTTAATTTTTCTTCTAGTTCTCCGTCTTTCCTCTCTCTTGTGTAAAGCATCTGTATAATAATAATAATAAGAAGAAGAAGAAGAAGGGGCTCCCAGGTTACATCCGGCGAGCAGAGGAGAGAGTTCATCGACTTCAGAGGAAGAAGAACACAAATATGACCATCCATGTGTCCCAAGACACGTGTCGACATCCGAGATTACCTCCGCCAACCTCTGCCAAATTCGTTGGTTGTAGAGGATCTCCTTGCTAAGGTGGCCAAGTTCATCTAGGAAAATAACATTTCCCAATATGGAGTACCTCAAGAATTGATATCAGATTAGGGATCCCACATTTGATGAAAGGCATATGAAAGCTATGGATAATCTGAAGAAATATCAACTGAGAATGGCTAGGACCTTTAACAAGAATGTGAAGCCCCATCACATAGAGGAAGGCAAACTTGTTCTTTGAAACAAAGATTCCCAATTCATGACCCAAGAAGAAAATTCAGGCCCAACTGGAGTGGCCCATTCATTGTCAAAGAAATTCTACTAGGCAAAGCTGTGAAACTCGTAGACCACAACGGCGAAGAAATACCCGGACTGGTTAACATGGATCAACTCAAGAAATATTATGTCTAATAGGGTGAATAGCTTGAACTATGTTAGACCTGATTCCTTTCAAGGGATATGTAGGCAACTTGACAAGTACAAGTGCGGTCTCAACCATCTAAAGGCAATAAGTCGGTTCCTTGATTAATAATAAAAGTATCTTAAAAGATTATCATAGTTTGTGTCCCCCAAGAATTGCTATGTGGCATGAAAGGTCATTATGTATGTGTCATCCACCCATTGGTCCGTTACTTCTTATCCAAGATTCTATCCCCCAAGAATCGCCATTTGGCATGCAATGCCATTAAGTATCTATCATTCACCTATGGTCTGTCCATCCTTATCTAGGATTCTATCCCCTAAATGAAAATCGCCATCCGGCACCAGTTCATCAAGGCTAGTTTGTTCTCCACCTTTGGTCAGTCAAAGTAAAAAAAAAAAAAAAAGAGATTGATGCAATAGTGGTAAAGGCTTGTTTGAATCATTAGCTAATGAGTAATGCTTTGATGAATCATCATATCTCATTGTTTGTGTTAATTTTAGGAAAATTCATGGGCTTGTTGGATAAGATGTTGAAGAAATGGACCTTAGACATAAATATGAGGGCACCAGGATTGCTAGAATCCATGAATGTGTCATTTCTTTGCCGGGTTGGATGTGTGAAGCTACATCACCATTTGCTCCGATAGGTGCCTCAACACTAGGATGCCAACATACATATATTTCGATTTGGATTAGCAGAGATTTTCCCAACTCTTTAATAAATTTTGGGTTTGTATGCTGTCTCCACCCAAAGGTATTTTGTTTCAACCCTCTTTGAAGGAAGATTGCTTAGAGGAAATTCAAGATTTCTTCGGATGGAAAGAAGAAGTAAAGTAGTTTGTCAGGTATGGGAAGATCGACATTCTGAAGGTGGCTTAGATCTTCATCCAATATCTACCAATGGGAGAAATCCATCAACAATGATCCCTGGATGGTTATTTAATTTGCATGATAGCTCATTATGTTCTCTATACTCCTGGGCATGGTGCACCATCCGTTCTGATTGAGTAGTAAAACAGTTGAAGACAGGAGGTGACATCATCCCTATGGTTCTTGCAGAAACGTTCAAGGGATTTGATGACATGAGCTATGGCCATGGATTCAGACTAGATCATTATCAGGGGAGTCTTGCTATTTTTCAGATTTGGCTCCTCAAGAAACTGAAGCTCAACAAGCCATTAAGGGGAAGGCCACTCAGAGTTTTTTGCTATCGGGATAAGAGAGAAGTTTCGGAATTCAACCTTATTACTGATTAGGAAAAGTACCTGCACAAAAGGACTGCGCAGGATATCGCATGGAGGTGCCCAAGGAAGCCACTAGAAGATTTTTTGATGAAGACCCCTGGCATCAACTATGTCAAATTGATGGGATTGACTCACACATCCTTTTATTTGCCTATGTACATTAGCTGACAATACGGGCTCGAGGAGACGGACCCAAAAGAGTTAGTGAACTTTCACCCACCTCCCCACCTTATTATTTACCTATCCCATATGTGGTAGGAAAATTATCCCCCTTTTCATGTAATTCACTTGGTAATGGAATGAGGAAGTATTTTGATTTTTGTGTTATCCCGATTATTCTAATTGTGACTTGAGTTATGGAATTGATTGTGCCTAAGCATTGCAAGCAAACAAAAAACAAAAAAAAAAAAAAAGGGAAGAAAGATTTTCTTTGTGCCAAAAGTAAGTTTTCATAGAAATGCTGAAATAAATAATGAACAAACAAAGGGAGGGAAAAAGAAAAAAAAATATCCATGTGTTTGTGTTTGTAGGAAATACAGGAACAAATCCCTATGGGACAGAAGCCATCATCTGAACCATACCTTGAACCATCCTCATGAAGCACCGAGGAATCCACAAATGCTAGTCCAACCTACTCCATCCTCTAGGTCAGGTCCTCAATCAGTGCACCCTGCCTGGTAATCTCCCGATCCTTGGCAACTATCACCTCGCACAGGCCATAGTGCATCCTCTTAGTATCAGCATAGACCTCCGGGGACACTTGAGAAAGAGCATATTAGCCAAAGGAAGTCAAGTGTTAATTGGAAAATAACCAGATACTCATATAATCATAAGGAATAGGTAGCCCAAGGGAAGTGTCTACATCTGTGTTCAGCTGCAGAAGATGAGGGAGACTGAGGTTGGCTACGTTGGGATAGGTCCAAGCAGGGAAGCCATGAAAGGGTACGTTAGCAACACTGAGAGACCCACTGACACTGGTAGAGGTCTCTACTTGTGAAGGATTGGTAGCACTGGCATGCGATCGAATGGTAGAAGGATATACACGTCTTACTCTCCCCTGAAAAAACATCAGTCAAGACCAAAACAAAAAAGAATCTACAGGAAATACTTAAGAAAGGGCAAGATACCACTGGACCATCAGGATCGAGAGGGGTACACACTGTCTCCTCCTCCTGGAAGGCTCCATAGTCCCTATCCAGATTAAGAAAGGAGTCCTCCCATACTTCGTTAGCGAAACTCCTCATCTTGTCCAGTGGGATGATCTCTAGACAGTGCATGGTGGGTGGAGGAAGAATGGGAGAAGGGTGTGGATCGATATCTGACCATTGGGATACTACTCTCTCTTCTAAGTACCAGACGTGGCCCCACATGCTCTAAAAAAGGACTCGATTCTCAGACAATTGATGAGCCAAGGTGACTCTCTCAGAATCCAAAAATACGAAGTCATGAAATGGTCTCCAAGTAACCTGCAAAACCAAGGAAAGGTAAGTACAACATTAGGAAAATAGAATTTCAATGTTAGATATGGCATACCTCAGTGAGATCTTTCAAAAGAGAAGAAGAAGTGGTCCCCGGAGGATGGTATTGGACCCGGACCACCTGGTTATCTCCCCACTTGGTGGCCAGGGGGAAGAAAAATGTCTCAGGATCCCTCAGTTTAGGGGCTATGATCCCCTGGTACTCAAAACACCAGAGCTGTTTCAAGAAATCAAAGTAAGAAAGTGCACACCAAATGACTGAAAGAAAATAGATATGAGAAGGAAAGTTACCTGGATAATGTAGCCTACCCCCTTGAGGCCCCTATCTCCATAGGACAGCAGGTACAGGGACTGCAGGAGATATGCATAGGCGGCCCCACCCCTTTCTCAGGAATCTACTGTGCGAAGATCTTTGAGGAAGTACACCAGGCGGATATCTACTCCCCCTTAGAGGTCACTGAAGAGGCACTGAACGACAGCGAATAGCAAGAAAGAACGTGCCACCTAAGACATGTTGCCTGGATTCTCCCCCAGGCCGACTTTCCACCATCGGGCACTAATCTCCCCTAGGCGGATGCATGTCTGGCCGACTTTAATGGTGATACCAGTTAGATCTACAAACTCTCTGGCAGTCAAAAATCCTGTGGGTAGGGTCATGGATATACCCCCAAATGGAATGCTTGTCAAGGCATAAAAGCACATAGGCGTAATGGTGATCTCGCTAATAGGAAGGTGGAAAGTATGAGTACTCGGCCACCACCGCTCCATCAGGGCCCCCACCAATGCCGGATTAAACTTCTGGGTCTCTATAAGGGCCAGCCGGCATAGATAGGTATCATCAACCATCTCCTTCACCCTGCAAGGGGGCATCCTATGCTAGGACTGAACCATGTTCAGATGGCTATAGGAGGCCAAGGTAGGTGGTTCCTTCCCCTCATACTAATGGAAATAAAAAAAAAAAGAAAAAACAACAAAAAGAAGAAAAAAATGCATAAAAAAAAATGAACACAATATAAAGACTTACCCATAAACCCCATATGGAGTTGCAGATGTGATTCCAGCTGTTGTAGAGAGTCTGCCCGGAATACCAGTCGGCCCGGCCCTCATCCCTGTGGGAAGGACAATTGCAACTCTTGAGCTAGGCCTCTCCCAGAGTCTTCCTCTTCCTCTGCTTTCAGCCATATTTTTAGAAACTACAAAAACCCCATAAATTTTCAAAAATTATAAGAAACCCTAGAAAGCTTCCCAAATTGCACAAAAGCTCGAAAGAATATCAAATTCTCCAAATAACTCCTCCCTCAAGGACAGGATAAAATCTTTAAGAACTTCAAGAGCAAGGTGAAAAACTCCAAAAACAAGAAGGAAAACTTCAGGAAAAACTAGAGAGCTCCAGGAACTCAAAACTCACCCAGAAAAGTTAAAATGAAAGAAGAAGAGGGGAGGGGGCCCATTTAATATAATTTTTTTTTCCAAAAAAAATAATAAATAAAATTGGGATTCCAATTCAAAAGTTCAAATTCAATCCAAGAGCAAATCAAAAGATTCCAAATCAAGCATCAAAATTCAAATCAAAAGCAAGAATTAAAAGAATCCAAATCAAGCATCGAAGTTCAAAATTCAAATCGAAAATCCAAATCAATTGTTAATGTCTTTTACAGGGCACAAAGAGTAGCGAGTTTCTTTCATATAATTGACAAGGCCATATAGCCCAGCTCGGTTTGAAAGAATCTACCTGGAAAACTAGATAGCCCAACCCGGTTCGTAAAAACCCAGAAGACTATATGGTCCAGATTGGTTTGAAAGAACCAACCTGGAGACCAAAATTCCTTGAACTGGCATATGTGAAGCCTAGTTAAGGAAAATCAAAGAATCAAATATTTTTACTTGTTACAAGATTGGAAGAGCAGTGAATTCCTCTCTTTGTAACCATCAGTCCCAGATAGTCCAGATTGGCTTGAAAGACCCAGTATAAAGGCCATATTCCCTGAATTGTCACATGTGAAGCCTAAGGAAAATCAAAGAATCAAATATTTTTACTTGTTGTAAGATTAGAAGAGCAGTGAATTCCTCTCTTTGTAACCATCGGTCCTAGATAGTCCAGATTGGCCTAAAAGACACAGCATGGAGACCATATTCTCTGAACTGGCACATGTGAAGCCCAACTAAGGAAAATCAAAGATCAAAGTACTAACCTTTGGAAGAGCAGCGAACTCCTTTCCACAATTGGCAGCCCCAGGTAAGTCCTCCACTTCAAAGTAGCTAGGAGATATTATCTGTTGTATTTTTCAACTCCGTCATAACTGGGCAAGATGACTATAGTATATGCTTCGAGTTACAAAATGTGGTCATTCTTTTCTTTGCCCTTCGACCGTTGGCACAGGCCTAAGCCAAAGAGGGGCATTCTGTAGACATCTAATTTTATCATCCTCCTCCAGCTATAATGAAATATGGATCTTGGACGCAACTTTTGGCTTCCAACCAACAGAGATGTTGATGGAAACATTCCCCTACCTAAAACCCTAGAAATCCCTGCATGGGGGAGGGGAGGGTCTAATTTTGACTTTTTATATATGAAGGAATCTGGTTAAGAAGACTGTACGGATGGATATTGCTCAGAAATACGATTCCAATAATATATGACATGTCAAAATTGGACCAACGAATCTCCCGCCATCATCCCCAAAAAATCATGCTTTCCCGTACATATGCCTCGCACATGGACAGTCCTACTAGAAACCTAAAAAAATCCCCTACCTACCTCAAACACCCTAAAATTCATCCCTTACCTTCCCAGATAACCCAGAAACACTCTCAGAGCTGAAACATCGAAAATCCCCATGCAGGAGAGAAGGGGGTCAATTTTGGCTTTTTATATATGAAGCAATCTAGTCAGTGTGACCATATGGATGGATAGTGCTCGAGAATATGATTCCAACGATATATGGTATGTCAAAATCAGACCAACGGATCTGCCATAATCGTCACTGGAAAAACCCTTAATCGCGTACGCTGCCTGTTTGCAAGCCCGCACGAGTGCTTGCTGCCTTTAGCTACTGCGCGTGCTCGCTGCTCATGGGCTACAACATGTGCACACAGCCCAACCATGCCAAGCCCCCTTACCATGTTGCACATGGCCTTGCCAACATAACACAGCCCCTGCCCATTGGCCTGCGCTCCCGCGGGCACAGACCAGCGCCCCTGCGGGCACAAGCCCCAAGCCTTGCCAACATGGCCCATGCCCTCTCACCGCATGGACTGTGCCCCTACACATCATGGCCCACCCCTGCCTACTGCAGCCTGTGCACACCTGCTGCCCAGCCTATACACAGCTGCTGCCCAGCCCATACACAGCTGCTGCCCAGCCTGTGCATAGCTACTACCTAGCCTATGCATAGCTACTGCCCGCCCATGCATTGTGCCTACCTAGCCCGTGGACATAGCCTGCCCTCCCGTGCATCCATGTCAGTCATAACCCATGCATTTTCAACCTAACCTTATGTGCCGGCATCAATGGCTGGGATTTGCTTTCCATTGGCCCAGTGGGTGAAGAAATTTCTTCTTCACCCATTTTTGCGTATGCACTACTCTGTTGGCATACCCTACGCCGTAACCTCCTATAAGTCCAAAAACCCACTTTTTGCCCCCATTGGCTAAAATTTCTCTCTCCTCCCATTTTTTTTTTCAAAAAACCCCTTTTTGTCCATTGGTTAAAAAACCATTTTTACCCATTTTAATCCAAAACCCCCTTTTGTCCATTGGTTAAAGAAACCTCTTCACTCACTTTAATCCAAAACCCCCTTTTGTCCAGTGGTTAGAGGAATTCTCTCTCCTCCCCTTAAACCCAGAAAAACTATAAATATCCCCTCCTTTGATTTCAACACACCATAATCCCCCTTCACTCTTTCATAGTGAAATTTTTCTCCCCTCCCCCTCTTGATTTTCTTCTGATCTTCGGAGCGATCTTCATCAAGATCCGAAAACTCATTCGGATCTTTAAAGTATTCTTCAGGATCTTGAAGATCTTCAATCCAAATTCTTAGTTAGATCTAGTTTTTAGCCAAAAATAGTTTGTTCTTTAGCCACCTCCCTTGAGTGTTCTTGAGTATTCTTGAGTGTTCTTGAGCGTTCTTGAGCGTTCTTGAGCATTCCAGAGATAGAAACCCCCCCTTTTTTGAGGTTCTTCGGGTCTATGAAGGATCTTTTTTAAGTTTGAAACTCTGTTTGGATCTTCAAAATGTTCTTCAAGACTTTGGAGCTCTTCGATCCATTTTTATGTCAGCCCATTTCCTTTCAGAAATAGTCGTTCCTAGCCGAACCCCTGTTTGAGTGTCACTAGAATCTTTCCAAAAAATAGCCATTCCTAGTGGAAGCTCTACTGATGTGCCACCTCAATCTAGCCCTCCCTTAGCCTATCCCCAGCAGAAGCTCTACTGGAGTGCCACCTCATCCTAACCTAGAAATATCCTTCCCTAGATGAAGCTTATCTGAATCCAAATCCAAAAATATCCTTCCCTAGCCGAAGCTCTGTCCGAATCCTAATCTGAAAACAACTGTTTCTGGCTGAAACGCTGTCCGAATACAATGACAATCAGTATCTCTTAAAAAAGGAAGTTGGAGGTCAAGACCATCTTCCCTTGAGCCATGAGAATCCAAAAGATGGTCCAAGCCGGTACTGATCAGGAGCCCACCCCTCTTGACCCGAAACAGGGGTTAAGTTTAGGTATAATTTCTCCACCAACTTGTCATAATGTAGACTTTATACAGACCTTGTTATCGTAGTTTGAATTCAATTAATGTATATATATGTGATAACTTAGCCATACATGTGGAATAGCAATAATTGTGGAAAATGTTCGCTCTCAAGCATCTAGCAAGAAGACCGGTTGAACCGGGGAGATTGGGTGTCTAATACCTTCCCAACTCTATAACCTGACACTTACCCTAGATCTCTAGACTAGACCATATTTCAGGCCCTTTTCTTAGGAATCAGGTTCACCCCCGGGTCCTACGCCCATAACCTTAGGTGGCGACTCCAAACCCCATATGTATGACCCCGATCCCCGAATTGGACCATCATCAAACCCTCATCTCAAATGATGAATTTTGCACTCTTACGAAATAGGCCTCTACATATCTCCAAGAGGCAATACGGTGGTGCGGGGCCTGCAAGCAAAGAACACATGACATGAACCCCTCCCCTCACATGAAAGAGAAGGAGAGAGGAGTGAGGTTGGGATACGAGTCCTTTTTCCCCCTAAGGGAAGAGAGACAATCTCGGTCCATCTTCGGCCATGACCCTCACACATCAATACACAACCCAATCCTAGCTTGGAGGCATCACTATACACAACCATACTACCTATACCAGTTGGAATAGTTAAAACTGGAGTTGATACCAATCTTTCCCTTAGCACCTTGAAGCTCTTTTCACAAGCATCAGACCACTCAAATTTCACACCCTTCCATGTGAGTCGGGTCATTGGGGTAGCAATGCGAGAGAAGTTCTCAATAAACGTCCTATAGTATCCGACCAATCCCAAAAAACTATGTATGTCTACTACACTATTGAGAGTCTCCCATTCTAGGACTACCTTCACCTTACCCCTGAGTCAACCTCTATACCCTTATCTGAAACAATGTGGCCTAGGAATGCCATCTGTGACAACCACAACTTTCATTTGCTGAATTTGGCATAGAGTTGCTTCTCTCTCAAACGCTGCAGTACTAACCTCGGTGAACAACATGTTCCTCTATACTGTTGGAGTAAATCAAGAAGTCATCAATGAATACAATCACAAACTTGTCTAAGAATACCCGGTTCATCAAATCCATAAATGCAGCTGGTGCATTGGTCAACCCAAATGACATCACTAAGAACTCATAATATCCATATCTTGATCTAAAGGCTATCTTATGGACATCACTATCCTTGATCCTGAGCTAGTGGTAGCCCGATCTAAGGTCAATTTTGGAGAATACCTTGGAACCTTGTAACTGATTAAATAAATCATCTATCATTGGCAAAGGATACCGGTTCTTGATGGTTAGCTTGTTAAGCTCCCGGTAATCAATGCACAACCCCATACTTCCGTCCTTCTTGACGAACAATACTGGTGCTCCACATAGAGACACACTAGGTCTAATGAATCCTTTCTTCAAAAGATCCTAAAGTTGCACCTGTAATTCTTTCAGCTCTGTGGGGGCTATGCGGTAAGGGGCTTTTGACATTGGTGCCGAGCAGGGGAGTAGATCTATAGCAAACTCTGTCTCTCAGCTCGGGGGCAAACCTATCAAGTCATCTAGAAATACATCAAGAAATTCCCTCACCACATTAAGCTCGATCAATGGCATAATCTCTATCTCAGTATCCATCACAGATGCTAAGTAGCCTTGACATCCTTTATCTAGCAGTTTCTTCATCTGTAGTGCTGATATGATAACCTTCTTAGGTTTCTTGGGCTTATCCCCTCGGAAGACAAACTCATCCTCATTGCGAGGTCTAAAAATGATTGCCTTTTCAACACATAGCACACTGGCTCTGCATGTGGACAACCATTCCATTCCTAGAATCACGTTGAAGTCGATTATGTCCAACTTAATCAAGTGAGCATTCAACTCATGTCCACCTATGGTCACTGAACAAGGCTCATATGCATAGTTCAGACCTACTACACTTCCTATAGGGGTACTCATTACCAAACACTAAGTTAATCCTTTGGGTGGAATTCTCATCTTCTTTGCAGATGCTGGTGACACAAACGAATGTGAGGCTCCTGAGTCAAATAACACATGTGTATGCAATAATGATATTGATAATGTAATTGTCACTACACCAGGTGAAGCCTTTGCATCTTCCGTGGTCATAACAAACACTCTACCCTATGGTCTTTGGCCCTGTGAGGGCTATGCTAGTTTGGTGGCTGCATAAGTCTACTAGGACCTAGGTGGCATAGTGTATAGTACATCACCTAGTCTCTGATGGGGGCATGTCCTTGCTAGATGCCCCGGTTGATCACAATGAAAACACCTTGGGCTCGACCCCATAGACTGAGACACGACACTAGAATGGGAGGACTGGAAAGTTGAACCAGCTTTGGGATTTCTGAATGGTATCAGAGTTAGATTGATATAAGGTGCTTGGAAGGGCTTGCTACCTCCCCTAGAGTCAGTAGACCCCATAGGCCTCTTTCCCGTTTCCTGCTGGGCCAAGAAATTATCTCTATGCCGGTTTTCAATAGATTTGGCCACATGGATCACCTCGGCATAAGTCTGCAGTTTCAACCCAACTATGGTTGACCCAATTCTTGGCCTCAATCCTTTCTCAAACTTCTTGGCCTTAACCCTATCACTTCAGAGATGATCAAGAGCAAAATAGAATAGCTCCTCAAAATGTTGCTGATACTCGAGCACAGACTGGGACCTTGCACCAATTGGGAGAACTCACTCTCTCTCCTATCCCGAATGCTTTCCATAAAATAGTTCTCAAAGAAGGTCCCTTTGAAGTCTACCTAAATAGGGCTTGGGTTACTCGCCCTCAGAATGGGCTCAGTAGCACTCCACCAATCATCAGCTTTATTTTGCAGCTAAGAGCCCGTACATAAAATTTTCTGCTCCTC
This sequence comes from Macadamia integrifolia, assembly GCF_013358625.1. NCBI lineage: Eukaryota > Viridiplantae > Streptophyta > Magnoliopsida > Proteales > Proteaceae > Macadamia > Macadamia integrifolia. The sequence continues at coordinate 378,314 of NW_024870467.1, read as the reverse complement.
GGTGCAGTCCATTAGCCTAAACACCTTTTTCATACCACCAATCCATCTTGATGGATACAACGGATCTTGGCCCACCTTGGAGAAATATGGTAGCCTAAGCCTCTAAAATTTCTCCATCATTTTTGCTAGGTCCGTCCAACCCTCTAAGTGTGCCTAGGCTTGTCCCGGTGTCAGGTCTTGTACATGCCCATGTACATTTTGCTGCCCATGCCCATGTACTTGTGCCCCACCTGATGTTTGAAGGGTAGCTGATCTGATGGGTACCGAAACGGGTGCCAATGGAGTAGGGGGTGTAGGTGATGCACTACAGGCTCCCATTGCCCCTTGGATCTGATCATCAATCTCGGCCATGGACTGATTCTGCCTTTCCTCAACTTCTCCCATCATATTATTCATGATAGAGGCCACATCATGAGCGGTAAGAATCAGCAGAGCCTAGGGTGCATTACGAGGTCTACCCTGATTCTACATAGGGGAAGCAGGAGGTGACAGGCGTGACTGGAATTGGGATCGAGTGTTCCGGAGTGACATGACTCCTATGCAGGTATCCGATTAGTTCACATGCATATACAAGATTGCATGTAATTGGAACGCATACATATATAGTGGGTCCCACACATATACATAAGGAAAAATTAGGGTTAGAGCATGCATAAGTGGGGTCCACAATTAATGGGATCCAAGCACACGCATATCACAAAGGGCCCATAATTAAGGAAACAAAATAATAATAAAAATTTGGAAATAAAAAAATTATTTCCAAAGCAGCTCACCGGAAACAGGGGCCATTTTCACCAGAAATATGGATTGCTTCACCAAAAATATCGGTCTTATTTTCGGTGACCAAAATAGAGAGCAACTTGAAAAATTTCAACTCACCGAAAATAGGCGTCAGATCTAGGTCCAGTGTTTCCGATGGACCTAAAATCGCTATAAATAGGCTCGGGATTGGGATTTAGTTCATAAAACCCTAATCTAACTTGTGAAGAAGGAGAGGAAATGACCAAGAAGGGCTTTCCAACTCATTCCCTACCTTTCTCTTGCAATTTAGTGATCGATCGGAGCCGTCTACGCATCCCAGGTATGTTTTCTTCCTTCTCTAACCTAGTTTTGATATTTTCTTCTCTGTGAGATTGGTTTCACTTGTCTAAACTAGGTTTTTCTCTTTGAATCCTTAGGAATACTATCTAAACCATGTCTGGACGTCGTGTTCATACTCACCGCGCCTTTGCATAAGAGCAACAAGACATTCCTGAAGAGGCATAATAAAACCCTCTTCTATTTCTCTCTATGGCCTAGCAAGATCATTGGGAAAGCTTCGAGTACAGCAATGTGGACCCAGGAAAGTACACGAGAAAAAGAGAAGTTCGGTGGTTTTGCCTCCGTCAACGCTTTGAGGCGGTTGGGTGGTACCGTATTTTGAAACCCAACAAGAAGTACTACCCAAGGCTATTGAGGTTGTTCTACTCCAACCTCCAGTGCGTGAACTGAGGCACTGAAGAGATACGAATCACCTCCTATGTGAAGGGGGTCAAGATCTCCTTTGATATGAGGCAATTGGCCAACCTTCTGATGGTTGCCAACATTGGGGATTTGGTTTACTATCCTCCTCGGACCCCAGCCTATGAGTTTCAAAACCCCAATGTTCTTCAAGAGATAAATAATGTGTTAACCAAGAATGCTTGTGGATGGGAGCGCACAACCAACTACCTAGCCACTCCGAAGGTTGTCTACTGAGTAGTCCAGCTCATAGTTAGCAAATTCGGATTCGGGAATTATTCGGACGGATAATTATTCGGAATAATTCGGACGATTAATTTAAGGATTCGGTCAAAAAAGCGGTCAAAAAATCTTATTGGGGTTTTTTTTTTTTAAAAAAATTGTTTTTTTATTTTTTTATTTTTTTATTTTGGTTTTTTTTTTAAATAATGTTTAAATGGACCGAATAATTCGGTTTAATTTGGATTCAGTCCGAATTATTCGCGATTTATATTCATTTTGGAAAAAGTCATGAATTTTAAAGAATTTTATTTTTAATTCGGATTCGGTCCGAATTTTTGATAAAATTCGGTTCGGCCGAATTGATAACTATGGTCCAGCTGAACGTTCTTCCCACCTGTGGGCACTATGATGAGGTGTTCGTATTGCATGCCTACGTGGTGAATTGCATGTACATGGGGCTGCAAATATGCCTTCCCTACCTTCTGATGTGGACCATGGTAACTCGGTCTAAGGGAGGGGATCGCAAAGTTGAGAATTTATGCTATGGGAGGATATTGATGGACATCTTTCTTCACTTTAGGGTGGATTTGGAAGGTGATGGATACTTGGGTGATGATGTCATAGATTTCAACTAAGACTCCCTAAGGAAGATGACCCTATACATGGGTGAGGTATCACCTATTGAGGATGAGGATAATCAACTAATGGAGGTAGAGGGCCAGCTAGGTGGCGATGTTGGAGTCATTGGCAGAGGTGCTAAGGGGGATGTTGGTGGAGGTATTAGTAGAGGTGCTGGTGGTGTAAGGAGAGGACTTGCTGGGGTTGGTGGTGTTCCACCACTTAACCCACAGACTATAGGTTCCAAAGTAGCTTCCACTTCCTAGGGGGCCAGGGGTGCGAGGCCTTATGGTCTCAACGATATGATGGCCCGCCTAGACACCACTACAGAGCTGTTGAGGAGGATGGACAACCGACTCGAGGGTATGGATAGGAACTATTGTCTTATGGACACTATGGTCGCCTCTCTCAAGGCAGAGATGCAAGAGAAGGTCTACCATCTCGTCATACCGATGCCACCTCTAGGAGTACATTGTCAAAACTAGAGCCAGGCTCAAGGTCAAGGACAACACCAGCAGTAGTAGGATCAACAGGAGTAGTGGCACATTGCCGCTATAGTTTTAGGATTTCCCTTTCAGTGTTTTATTTAGAATTCATTGTTCTAGACTTTATTGAATTTTATTTTCTGTCATTTGCTTTAGTTATTTAAGTTTCCTAGACTTAGGCTAGTTAGGATTTCTAGATTTCTGTCTTTATTTTCATAAAAATGGTGTAACCTTATGTAATCAAATTCTTTATCTAATAAACGATTTTGACACCTATGCTTGTCTCCTAGTTTGTGTAATTCTTTATTATTGTCTATGAGATTTTATTTAGATCCTAATTTCCCCAAGTCATGGTCTGGTTGAGATTATGAGTTAGGGTAAAGCATCAAGCTCTAATAACAAGCTGTCATACCCCACTTCTAGTAGACCCAACTTAGCATTAGGAATACTGGTGTAGATACCTAATTTTGTCACCCTCCCCCGGCAATGATGAAATGTGGATCTTGGACGCGACTCTAGGCTTCTGATCAATAGAGATGATGATGGAAACATACCCCTATCTGAAACCCTAGAAACCCCCACATGGGAGAGAAGAGGGTCCAATTTTAACTTTCTATATACGAAGGAATCTGGTCAAGATGACCATATACATGCATAGTTGTAGACACACAATTTTTTCACCCTCCTTTGGCTATGATGAAATATAGATCTTGGATGTGACTTCAGACTTCTGATCGATAGAGATGCTGATGGAAACATTCCCCTACCCAAAACCCTATAAATCCCCGCACGGGAGAGAGGAAGGTCTAATTTTGACTTTTCATATATGAAGGAATCTGGTCAAGATGATCATGCAGATAAATAGTGCTCAAAAACACGATCCCAACGATATATGATACATCAAAATTGGGCCAACAGATCTCCGACAATCATACCCAAAAAATCATGCCTTCCTGCATATATGCCGTGCACACGGACAGTCCCACTGGAAACCTAGAAAAATCCATCACCTAGCCCAAACACCTTAAAATTCATCTCCTACCTACCCAAATAAACCCGAAACACTCCTAGGTCTGAAACCCTAGAAATCCTCGCGTAAGAGGGAATAGTGCTCGAAAATACAATTCTGACGATATATGGTATGCCAAAATTGGACCGACAGATCTCCCTCAACCTTCCCTGGAAAATCACATTTTTTTCGCGTGTATGTCGCTCATGTCGGCCATCCAGCCAGCCATCTAAGCCAGTAGGCCCAGCCAAGCTAGCCAACCAGCTAAGCCGGCCAGCCCATCTAAGCCAGCTAGCCCAGCCAAGCCAAGCCAAGCTCGCACACCCCAATCGCACATTGTGCGCGGCCCTGTTACACACTATGTGCGGCCCTATCGCACACTGTGCATAGCCCTATCGCACACTGTGCGTGGCCCCACAGCACATTATGTGCGAGCACCCCTGCCTCACGCCTTGCACACTGTGCCCGTACACCGTGCACATGGCCCACACGCCATGCATATGGCCCACACACCCGTGTGTGTATGCACCCGCTGTGCACATTGCCCGCACACCCATGCATTCGTGCACCCGTGACATCACCTGCACCCCCTGCCTAAACTTTCTCTCTCCTCTCACTTTTCTGGAAACTACCTTTTCTGGCTAAACTTTCTCTCTCCTCCTGCTTTTCTGAAAATTACCTTTTCTGGCTAAACCTTCTCTCCCCTCTCACTTTTCTAAAAACTACCTTTTTTGGCCAAACTTTCTCTCTCCTCCTGCTTTTCCAAAAATCACCTTTTTCCAGCTAAAATTTCTCTCCTCTCCCCTTTTTTCTGAAAACCCCCTTTTTTCCACAGGACAAAAGCCGTCCCCACCCATTTTTGCCTTCAGCCCCTCCCTTTACCTATTGGAAAAAAATCCTATCTCTTCACTTTAGGAAAGAGCCCCCCTTTCGTCCACTGGATAAAGGGATTCCCCCTCTCCTATTTGGTTGAAAAAAAACTATAATTAACCCCCTCCCTTAGAAAAAAAACACACCAACAGACCAGAATCTCCTTTCAGAGTGAAATTTTCCTCCCCCCTCTTGATTTTCTTCTGATCTTTGGAGTGATCTTCTTCAAGATCTGAAAACTCATTCGGATCTTCTAAGTATTCTTCAGGATCTTGAAGATCTTCAATCCAAATTCTTAGTTAGATCCAATTTTTAGCCAAAAATAGTATGTTCTTGAGCCACCTCCCTTGAGTGTTCATGAGTGTCCTTGAGTGTTCTTGAGCATTCTTGAGATAGAAACCCCCCCTTTTTAAGGTTCTTCGGGTCTACGAGATAGAAACCCCACTTTTTGAGGTTCTTCGGGTCTACGAAGAGATCTTGTTAAGATCTGAAACTCTGCTTGGATCTTCAAAGTGTTCTTTAGGACTTTGCAGTTCTTCAATCCATTCTTAGGTTAGCCCGTTTCTTTTCAGAAGTAGCCTTTCCTAGCCGAACCTCTGTCCGAATGTCCCTAGAATATTTTCAGAAATAGCTATTCCTAGCGGAAGCTCTACCAAAGTGCCACCTCAACTTAGCCCTCCCTTAGCCTCTAAATAGTAGAAGCTCTGTCAGAGTACCACCTCATCCTTGCCCTCCCTTAGCCTATCCTCAGCAGAAGCTCTGCCAGAGTGCCACCTCATCCTAAGCCCAGAAATAGCCTTTCCTAGTCGAACCTCTGTTCGAGTGTCCCTAGAATATTTTCAGAAATAGTCATTCCTAATGGAAGCTCTTAAGAAGTACCACCACAACCTAGCTCTCCCTTAGCTTATCCCCAGTGAAAGCTCTACTGGAGTGCCACCTCATCCCAAGCCCAGAAATAGCCTTTCCTAACCGAACCTCTATCCGAGTGTCCCTAGAATATTTTTAAAAATAGCCATTCCCAGTAGAAGCTCTGCTAGAGTGCCACCTCATCCCAAGCCTGAAAATAGCCTTCCCTAGCCAAAGCTCTATCCGAATCCAAATCCAAAAATAGCCTTCCCTAGCTGAAGCTCTGTCAAATCCAAATCCAAAAGCGACCGTTCCTAACCGAAACTCTACCCGGATACCATCACAATCAGTAACTCTTAAGAAAGGAAGTTAGAGGTTAAGACCATCTTCCCCTGAGTCGGGAGAACATGAAAGATAGTCCGAGCCAGTACCAATTAGGGGCCCACCTCCCTTGACCCAAAACCGGGGTTAAATTCAGGTATAATCGCTCTCCTCATTTAAGAATAATATAGATATCTAATAAGCCTTGTTTTAGTGTATATAAAAGTTTAAATTCAATTAATGTATATATGTGTGATAACTTAACCATATATTTGGAATAGTAATAATTATGAAAAATGTTCATTCTCAACCATCTAGCAAAAAGATCGGTTGAACCAAGTAAATTGGGTGCTTAACACCTTCCCAACTTTGTAACCTGAAACTTACCCTAAATCTCTAGACCAGACCAAATTTTGGGCCCTTTTCTCAGGAATCGGGCCCACCCTCGGGTCCTAGGCCCATAATCCTAGGTGGTGACTCCAAATCCTATTTGCATGATCCTGATCCCCGAATTGAACTATCATCAAAACCCCTGTCTTAAATGATAAATTTTACACTCTTATGAAATACGCCTCCACGTATCTCTAAGCAGCGATACGGCAGTGTAGGGCCCGCAAGTGAAGCACACACAACTCGAACCCCGCCCCCTCACTATAAAGGTGAAGAGAGAGAGAGGAGAGAGGATGGGGATGCATACCCCATCCATCTCTGGCCGCTACCCTCACAGTGGCGACTCCACTGGTGACTAAATGTCAAGCTTCCAATACTAGATGCTACCTTTAAAAGCAAGAACATTTTTCACCACATTTGTTTGAAGACGTGTTTTACTAACCGCATGTTTGTAATTGTATCCACTAGCCACATCATGCATCATGCTCGAAATGAAATCATGTTGTGAGGGACTCCCTATCGTGCCCGCACCCTCGAAGAGGTTAGTGCATGTCATAGAGAGTAATCTGAGAGCAAATGATACCCACTTCCTGTACAAGAATGAAAGGTATTGTCAAATGGCGAGGTCCGAGAACTTTACGGCATTCTGAGATCGAATGATGGTTACCCTACATTACACTTTTGGACACAATCACTCATGGTTCCACCACCCCATGGCCAATTGCTTAACCTCGTGTGTAGTCACGAGTAATGGGTAAGGAAGTCACCCCCTTGATGTCGTACCTATGTGTATATCAAAAGGATCATGTACCTTGTGTATATAGATCCTGTCAAGGAAGCCTTGTCGGTCCTAATGCATCCACCGCATGCTCGCATGATGTGGGAAAATAGCAAGGAAAGCATGACTTTATTATATGGAATGTCTTATGGGAATATTCTCAACAAGCCATTTGTATGAACTTCCCGCTTATGGCACTGGGTGGACTAAGGGCATCAAACCCTATCCTCCCCTACCATTTAGCGGACTGACCTTGGGTGAATTAACATTTGTTAATTTAGTGAATGTATGAACAAGGGGTTGGGAATTCAAGAATCCTAAAATAAACCACTTTTGGTTTAGGCACAATTCCACACCTTCAGTATTCGCCGTAGTCCCTTTGGACACGTCTGGGTAATCGGTTGACTTGCCTAAATCCAGAATCACCTCCATCATCTCTTTGAGATTGTCCACTACCAGGTGATTACAGCCTAGTAAGCATGGATCCACCCAACATGGAAACACTTGAACAGGCCTAAGTCCGTCTCGTGGAGACCTTGCACATAGAAATGGCTGAAGTCAAAAGAGGGATAGCTCAGATACTGCATACACTTCAGAATCCTCCCCAAGCTGATCCCAGGAATGAGCCGACGCTGGTAACAGGAGATATAGACCAGAATGGAGCTACAGGTCATCATGGAAATTCTTCTTGAGTCGACTCAGGGGAACCAGAGCATGTTCGACCAACCGGTCAGAGAGGATCTTCACCCACCCAGCTGAATGGTCAATGAGGGGCCTATTCTAGGGTCCCTCCTCCTAGGGTAGTGATTAAGGATGAAGAAGAGGAATTTGCAGCATATGTCCGCTTTAATCCTTTGGAGATAAAGAAAGAAAGGAAGCTCAAAGAGCTATTAGAGAAGTTGGAGAGCATAATTCGAGCTAGAAAAGGCTCAGAAGGCCAAGTAGTGGATTTTGAGGAAATGAGTTTCTTCTCTGGAGCAAGAATTCCAAAAAAATTGAAATGGAAGATTGATAGATTTAATGGGTCAAGAGACCCCAGGGCTCATCTCAAGGTCTTCCTCAGCATCGCCAAGTCATGGCAACTTGCAGATAACCAGATGGGGTAAGCCTTCATGTTAACCCTATCAGGACCAACATTGAGATGGATCACATAGTTGGAGTCCTTTAGAAAATAATACTCCCACAATACTGAGGTGGATGTGAAACATCGGGAGCTAGAGACATTGAGGCAATCGCCTAAAGATGGATTCACCGCCTTCTTGATGCGATTCAGAGACAAGGCTGCCAAGATGGATGATAGGCCTTCAGAAGCAGAGCTGGTAGAGATGTTAATAAAGTACTTGTCAAAGCCCTATTATGATATTCTTTACTATCAGCATTTGTAAATTTTTGATGCCTTAATAGCCATTGGCACACGGTTGGAGAATAGAATTCTAAGGGATGCCCAGTATCAAGGATCCTCCCAAGATGCAAGCAAAAACACCTGGGTCAGATGGGGAAAGGGTCCAGAAACTAATATGGTGAGTGCAGTTCAGCAGTCAATCTCACTAGCCACCTCTTCACAACCCTTCATAATACAAGCAAATGCACCCGCCCAAAAGTCTCCTCACCCAATAAGGCAGTTTTTTGATCTAGGAATTCCTATAACAGCCGCATATGAGAAGTTAAAGAAGCAAGGATTGCTAGGGACAGTGGCTCCAAGAGTGATCAGCAACCCTCCTCCAGCTTGTATAGGGATCATAAGTATTGTGCCTACCACACTCAGAAGGGGCACAATACTAAAAGATGTTTGGGTTTATAGCATGCAATTTAGGACTTTGTAGACAATCGAATCATTGAGGTCAATATCAAATAGCCTCCCAATGTCAATACCAATCCACTCCCCATCATGTGAACAATCTGGATAAAGAAACTATAGAGAGTGACCCTACTCAACTTATTGTACCTAGAGCTTGGAAGAATCATATGAATGCCCGCGCTTATAGGAAAATCATGAGTCAAAGGGCTGGAGTTAGAAGAACCCCCATAAGTAGAGAATCATCAAAGGAAGAGTTGGTGCCCCCTATCCATCCCTCATCAAAAGAATCCACTGCACTGCATTATCAGCCTTCGCCACATCATCAACCTCCACCATATTATCAACCTTTGCCATATCATCAACCTTTTCCCCACCATCAAAGTGGAGGAACCTCTTCATCTTATCACCCCCAATCTTTATACCCTACCTCTCACATTACATCATCTTCATACCATCCCACTTCATATCTCTCATCACCCTCATACCAATCCCATTCTTAAGGTTCAGTGTATAACCCATAAGAAGGATGGACGGATGGGTACGATTGGAAGGATATGCTTGCACTACTAGATTCCCCAAAGATGATTTCATCAACAGGGTCAATGCATCTGGGGAAGACCGGGAGAATGATCCCACTTCTCTAATTCAGCCTGCTGCAACTTTAGAAGACAATCCAGAGGTAATTGAAGAGATTACAGCTGATCTTCTCAAAGCAGCAACCACATTGGCCATAGGGGAGCAGATCAAAGAATACACTTCCTTAATCCACATAGGAAGTGACACTAAGAATGATGAGTCAGGACTAGTCCAACTTTGAGCCAGTAATGATAGGACTAACCCTATGGAAATATTTTGATCTGTATGCTCTAAATACTACGAGCATTTGGATGCCAGAGAATTTGATGGTCCTGAGGAATCTGATGAAAAATCAAGTAGGAGTGAAATTAGCAAAGAAGAGGATGATGACGATGATGATGAGGACAAAAATTAAGATGACTCTAATTCTCAAGAGGATGATGGGTATCCAAACTGGGATGACTACTAAGGGCCTTGGTACAATAAATATGATGATGAGTCAGAATATTACTCACCAGAACATCCGACATGTTTCTCAGTCTACGCATTAGCAATGATCACCTGATAGCTGATCCAACAAGTGACATTTACCCTTCCCTATACATGGAGGGAGATGATTCTACATCAAATTTGGAGAATGGGGGGGAATCTAGAGAGCCGACGCAAGTTTATAAGGACAAACAGTACTCCACATTTGAGTTGGAAGAAAAACTACATGAAGTGTATTCCAACACATTGAGAATGCAAGAAAGGGTAGAAGAAATTGATAAAATGTTAAGGGAAGTAACCGTCAGTGATCTTTACTACCAGGAGAAATTGGATGATCTGGAGGAAATAGGACCAGATGATACAATCTCAGATGCGGTAGACATTGTATTCCAACAACTTTCCAATGCAATCAAGAAGCTACAAGCCAGGGCGGTGGATAATTGTGGAGGTCCTCGACTTTCCACCCGAAGCAGGGAAGGAGAATCATAAGAAGATGATTCTATGGTGGGGATAATCACCCTAACCAATAGTGATGATGAAGATAGTTATCCCATAGAGATTATTGTGAAAAAACCAATAATGAGGTTGGAACTAGCAGTGGGAAAGACTATAAGGCAAGGCTCGAGCAGTAGAGCAACCAAGGGCTAATGAGGCCAGAACTAGCAGCGTAAAGAAAGAGCCAAAGAACCCAGTCTTAGCTCAACTCAAGAAATCCAAGGCAAATATCTCCATTTGGGGATGTTGATGGCGTCACCTTCACACCGTGAAGCAGTTTTGAGGTATCTCGCTAATGTGCAAGTGCCGATCAGGATAAATTTGATGCACCTCGTACATATAGTAGGAGCAATATATGCAATGCAGTCCCTGATGTTCTCATATTCTGAGCTTCCTAAGGAAACCCAACACAATCAGGCTCTCCACATTACAGTTGAATGCCTTGACAAAGTAGTTCCCTAGGTTCTTGTTGACAATGGGTCCACTTCGAATGTGCTGCCATTGAGATCAACAAAGAGTATCGATGTCAACTTGAAAGAAATGAGGCCAACCACCCAAACCATAAGGGCATACGATAATACCAAAAGGAAGATCCTTGGCATCATTACCCTTGTTGTGAAGATTGGCCTGGTGAAGTTTGATGTTGATTTCTAAGTCATTGATATACCGGAAGCTTTTAACATGCTCTTGTGAAGGTCCTGGTTGCATCCAGGGAAGGCGGTATCCTCTAGTATCCATAAAAAAATGAAGTTCATTCATGAGGGGAAGGTGGTCTTAGTGGCCGGGGATCCTGAAGTGGTTAACACTTGGCCAACATTGAAAATGGGGAAGAACAAGACCAGGAGGTGTAACTGAGTGGTTTTGAAATAGACACCACTTGCGCAGCCATTGCCAAAGAAGCTCCAAAGGAGAAAATCCCGGCTAACTATGAAGCCATCTGGAGTTCGCCAGTGAATTAGATGATAAAGAACATGCAGTATTTTCCTAGCATGGGACTGGGGAAATATCACCAAGGAGTTCAAAAGTAGTGTAGTTTGGTTGTGAACAAAAGAAAGAATGGTCTCGGGTACACTCCAACTGTCAAAGGGTAAAAAGTGCGAAGGATGACTAGGAAGATCTCCATCACTTACTACCCTACTCTCAATGGATGCTTTATGAAAGAAGGAGAGGATTTCTCCTTTTGTGGAAATGTGGGGTCGTGGTTTGATGAAACCGCCACCAAGATGCAACTAGGACTTGAAATTTTCTTCCAAGATGAGTTTGATTGGGTGACTCATGAAATGGAACAACAGAAAATGCTTGTCAAAGAAGGTGACCAAGACAGTTGCATCATTGGGATAACAAATTTTGCACTGATTGAGACTGGGACTTCCTCTGATGATCCTACAACATTGATCCAGTCAAAGGAGGCACCTAGTCCTTGAGTTCTCATGAAGAGAGAATGGGAGAAGAAGATAAGGCTCACCTGGAGTCTGCCGCTTCCCATTGATTTCAAAGGTTTCATTTGCTCTCTTTTACAATAGCCAAGAGCCCAAGAGTTGCATGAGCTCAAGCCTCATCCTTTCAGAGGAAGAAGTGTATATGTAAAACAGAGGAGAGCACAGAGGATGATGGTTTGTATGTACTATGCCTGAACCAATTGCAATGAGAAGGGTCGTGAAGGTGGTCAAAGATGTGATCAAGGCACCAGGATGGCATCCCTCAACAGGCTTGAAAAGATAGACTTTATAGAAAAAGGATTGAGCAGTCTCCATTAATCTTCACCCCTCAGAAAGTTCAAATTTCGAGAGCACGAGATTGATCAGTTGATATTCATGAAAAAGCAGGCACCTGTTTGAGGAACCATTGCACCACTAAAGAAATAACAACAACTTTTTCTGAAGGCAAAGAAGGCCCTTTGCCACATCTCCTCATCCATCAAGCCACTGAACCACTTCTAAACTGGACAAGCATTGGAGAAAACTTCAAGTTTGCTCATGCTTTTGAGTCAACCAACCTGATTACCCCTAGTGAAAGCATCAAGCCAGTTATCGAGTCTGAAGTCGACTCTGTTGTTTATGATTCTGTGTCAATCTCCCCTTTTGAGAAGAGTCCAGAGTCCTTGTATGATGAGTCTATTACTCCTTCTTTCATGAATGAAATTTCTGATTCTGAGTATGACTTACCTCCTTTTTTTGATGATGATCTTAATAAATATCAAGAATTAATAATGCAATGCAAACCAAAGAAAGCCCAACCCATCCATGAGGATACTCGGGTTATTAATCTAGGAACTAACCAATGCCTTTGAGAGGTAAAAATTGGCACTACCCTTGATGATGAAGAAGCAGAATGGATGAGAAATCTTATGAAGGAATTCTTCGAGGTCTTTGCTTGGTCTTACGAGGATATGCTTGGTATTGAACCCAACATTGTGCACCATTGATTGCCAACTTACCCTAGGGCAAAGCCGGTAAAACGAAAGCTCTGAAGAATGCGGCCAAACTGGAGTGAGAAGATCAAAGAAGAAGTTGTGAGGTAATGGAATGCGGGTTTCTTACAAGTGGTGAACTACCCCCAATGGTTAGCCAATATTGTACCAGTACCGAAGAAAGATGGAAAGGCACGAATGTGCATAGACTACCGAGATCTTAACAAAGTAAGCCCTAAAGTTGATTTCCCATTACCTCACATTGATGTATTGGTGGATAATATGGCAAGGCATGCTTTATTATCATTCATGAATGGATTCTTGGGATACAACCAAATGAGCATGCACCCAGAGGATCATGAGAAAACAGCCTTCACCACTTCATGGGGAACCTATTGTTACAAGGTGATGCCTTTTGGACTGAAGAATGCCGGGGCAACCTATCAAAGAGCAGGCACGGCCATATTGCATGACATGATGAAAAAAGATGTGGAAGTCTATGTGGATGACATAATAGTAAAGTCTAAAGATCGACAGGGGTATATTCCCGCACTAAGGATATTTTTTGAAAGAATAAAAAAGTATCAGCTGAAGTTGAACCCTCAGAAGTGTGTATTTAGGGCAACAGAAGGAAAGTTGTTAGGCTTCTTGGTGAGTGAAAGAGGCATTGAAGTCGACCCTATTAAGATCAAGGAAATTTAGAAAATGCCCACGCCTCGGACTGAGAAGCAAATACGAGGATTTCTGGGTCATATCCAATACATTAGCAGATTTATAGCTCAGTTGACTACAATCTGTGAACCTATTTTCAAGCTACAAAAGAAGGATCAGCCCACGAAATGGAATGACCAATGCCAACAAGCCTTTGACAAGATCAAGGAGTACCTTATGAACCCATTAGTACTGACACCACCAGTGAAAGGAGAACCACTTCTGTTGTACCTATCCGTGGGAGAATATTCTATAGGCTCTTTGCTAACATAGAAGGAAACGAAAAAGGGGGCAGAGCACACAATATATTACCTCAGCAAGAAGTTTCTGGAATATGAGACCTGGTACACATCTTTGGAAAGAACTTGTGCTGCGTTCATTTTGGCAACTAAAAGGTTACGACACAACATGGTTTCCTATCCGGTGCATTTGATCTTAAAGATGGATCCCATCAAATATCTCTTCCAGAAACCGGCCTTAACAGGAAGGATGGCCCATTGGTTACTTTTGTTATCAAATTTTGACATCACCTATGTTACTCAGAAATCTATCAAGGGCCATATCATAGCTGATCATTTGGCTGCTCTCCCCATAGAAGATGGAAGGTCCTTGGTTGATGCCTTTCCCGATGAAAGAATCGCAACTGTAGAGGAAGAAGATACAGTTAATGAATGGCAGTTATTCTTTGATGGAGCAGCCAATCAGAAGGGATGTGGTGTAGGAGTATTGCTTGTCATTCCTGATGGTCTTTATTTACCTTCGTCATTCCACCTCAACTTCCCCTGTACCAACAACATTGCTGAGTATGATGCTTGTGCTTTGGGGCTACTTTAACTATTGGGGTGAAAAGGATCAAGGTTTACGGTGATTCATCCATTGTTATCTGTCAGACATAGGGAAAGTGGAAACTAGAGATGAGAAGCTGAAGCCATATCAAGAGCATCTGGAAGAGGTGATTGAACACTTTGAGAAGATTTTGTTCGAATACTTCTAGAGGGATAATAACAGGTTTGCTGATGCCTTTATAACCTTGGCTTCTATGGTAGAGTGCAACCCTATGGCTAGAGTCCAACCATTCATGGTAGAAAAAAGAAGCAGGCCCATTTATCAGAATTCAATGAACTCTCTCACTGTAGATGATCGGTCTCAGTTCACTCACATAGTGGATTTCATCAGGGAAAGGAAGTATCCAGTTGAAGCAACTAACAGAGAGAAGAAGTTTCTGAGAAGAAATGCCACCCAGTTTATTCTCCAAGAGGATTTGTTATACAAAAGATCCTATGGTAGAATACAGTTGTTGTGTGTAGATGAGGAACAAGCTACAACTATCATGGAAGAAATTCATCAAGGTCTTTGTGGACCCACATGAATGCTAAGATGTTATCTAAGAATATCCTCAGGCTAGGATATTACTAGAACACAATGGAAGTAGATTGCATGGACTTTATCAAGAAATGTCACAAGTGTCAAATATTTGCTAACATCATACATATCCCGCCAATAGAGTTGCATTCGCTCAGTTCACCTTGGCCATTCTCCACTTGGGGCACCGATATCATTGAAAAAGTCAACCTTAAAGCATCCATGGCCACGAGTTCATCCTGGTAGTCATTGATTATTTCACCAAGTGGATAAAAGCTCAGTCCTATGCAGTCCTCACATATGCTAAGGTGGCTAAGTTCATCAAGGAAAACATCATTTCCCAATATAGAGTACCTCAAGAATTGATATCAGATCAGGGATCCCATTTTTGGGGCAAGACCGACAAAATCTGCGTAAAATTTAGTACCAAAATGCATCACTCTACCACTTACAGGCTGTAGACCAATGGGGCAGTAGAAGCAGCTAACAAGAATATCAAAGTCATTTTACAAAAAATGGTAGAAACATATAAGGATTGGGCTGATAAGTAACCCCTTGCCTTATGGGCATACCAGACTTCTGTATGATATTCGACAGGGGCAATTCCTTTCTCTTTGGTGTATGGGGTTGAGGCGGTTCTACCTGTGAAAATCCTGGTACCATCCCTAAGGGTGCTTCTTGATAGTCAGCTACCTGAAGGAGAGTGGGTGAAGACCAAACATGACGAGCTCAACTTTCTCGATGAAGGAGAGTGGGTGAACGCCATGGATAATCTAAAGAAATATCAATTGAGAATGGCTAGGGCCTTTAAAAAGAATGTGAAGCCCCATCACATAGAAGAAGCCAAACTTGTTCGTTGAGAACAAAGAGCCCCAATTCATAACATAAGAGGAAAATTCAGGCCCAACTAAAGCAGCCCATTCATTGTCAAAGAAATTCTATTAGGAAAAGCTATGAAACTCGTAGACTACAATGGCGAAGAAATACCCGTACTAGTTAATATGGATCAACTCAAGAAATATTATGTCTAAAAGGGTGAATGGCCTGAACTACGTCAGACCTGATTCCTTTTGAGGGATACATAGGCAACTTGACATATGCATATATGGTCTCAACCATCTAAAAGCAATAAATCGGTTCCTTGATTAATAATCAAAGTACCTTAAAAGATCATCATAGTTTGTGTCCCCCAAGAATCGCCATTTGGTATGAAAGGTCATTAGGTATCTGTCATCCACCCATTGGTCTGTCACTTCTTACCCAGGATTCTATCCCCCAAGAATCGCCATTTGGCATGCAAGGCCATTAGGTATATATCATTCACCTATGGTCCATCCATTCTTATCCAAGATTCTATCCCCTGAAAAGAAAGTCGCCACCCAGCATCAATTTATCAAGGCTAGTTTGTTCTCCACTTTTAGTCAGTCAAGAAAAAAATAAGAGCTTAATGCAACAGTGGTATAGGTCTATTTGAATCATTAGTAGGGAAGTCCTGTATTTTTCAGATTTGGCTCCTTGAGAAACTGAAGCTTACCATACCATTAAGGGGAAGCCCACTTGGAGTTTTTTGTTACCGGGATAAGAGAGAAGTTCCAAAATTCGACCTTATCACTGATTAAAAGAAGTACTTGTAGGAAAGGACTGTGGCAGGATATCGCATGGAGGTGCCCAAGGATGCCACAAGAAGATTTTCTGATGAAGACCCCTGACCACAACTATGTCAGATTGATGGGATTGACACACACATCCTTTTATTTGCCTATGTACATCAACCGACAATACAGGCTCGAGGAGACAGACCTAGAAGAGTTAGTGAACTTTCACCCACCTTAAGAATTGTCTCCCCAACTTGTTATTCACCTATCTCATTTGTGGTAGGAAAGTGGTCCCCCTTTTCATGTAATTCACTAGGTAATGGAATAAGGAAGTATGTGGATTTTTGTGTTATCCGGATTATTCTAATTATGACTTGAGTTATGGAATTGATTGTGCCTAAGCATTGCAAGAAAAAAAAAAAAAAAAGAGCGGAAGAAAGATTTTCTTTGTGCCAAAATTAAGTTTTCATAGAGATGCCGAAATAAAATAATGAACAAACAAGGGGAGGGAAAAAGAAAAAAGAAAGAAAAAATCCATATGTTTGTGCTTGCAGAAAATACAGGAACAAATCCCTATGGGTCAGAAGCCATCATCTGAACTGTACTCTGAACCATCCTCATGAAGCACCCAGGAGTCCATAGATGCTACTCCAACATGCTTCAGCCTCTGGGTCAAGTCCTCAATCAGTGCACCCTATCGGGTAATCTCCCAATCCTTGGTAACTATCACCTCGCACAGGCCATAGTGCATCCTCCTAATCTCAGCATCACCTCCGAGGACACCTGAGAAAGGGCATATCAGCCAAAGGAAGTTAGGAGTTAATTGGAAAATGATCAGATACTCATATAATCATAAGGAATAGGTAGCCCACGGGAAGCATCTACATCTATGTTTGGCTCAAGAAGATGAGGGAGACTGGGGTCGGCCGCATTGGGATAGGTCCTCGAGAGACCTGCCAGCACTGTAGAGGGCCCTGCTTGTGAAGGATTAGTAGCACTAGCATGCGACCGAACAGCAGAAGGATCTACATATCTCACTCTCCCCTGAAAGAACAACTGTCAAGACTAAAGCAAGGAAGAATCTGCAGAAAATACTCAAGAGAGGGAAACATACCACTGGACCATTGGGACCAAGAGGGGTTCACACTGTCTCCTCCTCCAGGAAGGCTCCCTAGTCCCTATCCGGATCAAGAAAGGAATCCTCCCATACTCCGTTAGCCAAGTACTTCATCTCGTCTACAGGGACAATCTCTGAACAATGTATAGTGGTGGAGGAAGACTAGGAGAATGATGTGGATCGATGTCTAACCACTGAGGTACTACCCTCTCTCTTAAGTACCAGGCATGGCCCCACAGGCCCTGGAAAAGGACTCGATTCTCAGACAATTGATGAACCCAGTTGACTCCCTCAGAATTCGAAAACACAAGGTCATAGAATGGTCTCCAAGCAGCCTGCAAAACCAAGGAAGGGTAAGTACAGCATCAGGTGAATAGAATTTCAATATCAGACATGGCATACCTCAATGAGATCATTCAAAAGAGAATGAGCAATGGTCCCTAGAGGATGGCATCGGGCCCGGACCACCTGGTTATCTCCCTATTTTGTGGCTAGGGGGAAGAAGAATGTCTCAGGATCTCTCAGTTTAGGGGCTATGGTTCCCAGTTGCTAAAAACACTAGGGCTGTTTCAAGAAATCAAAGAAAGTGCAGACCAAATGACTGAAAGAAAATAGATATGAGAAGGAAAGTTACCTAGATGATATAGCCTAACCCCTTGAGGCCCCTATCCTCATAAGACAGCAGGTCTAGGGACCGCAGGAGATATGCATAGGTGGCCCCGCCCCAGTCCTAGGTATCTACTATGCAAAGATCTTTAAGGAAGAACACCAGGTAGATATCTACTCCCCCTCGAAGGTCACTGAAGAAGCACTGGCCCACGGCAAATAGCAGGAAGGAATGTACTATCTGAGACATGTTGCCTGGATTCTCCCCCAATCCAACTTTCCACCATCGGGCACTAATCTCCCCTAGGCGGATGCATATCTGGTTGGCTTTAATGGTGATACTGGTCAGATCTGCGAACTCCCTGGTAGTCAGGAATCCTGTAGGTAGAGTCATGGTTCTACTCCCAAATGGAATGCCCATCAAGGCATAGAAGCACATAGGCGCAATGGTGATCTCGTCAACAGGAAGGTGGAAAGTGTGAGTACTCAGCCACCACCGCTCCATTAGGGCCCCCACCAATGCCTGATTAAACTTTCGGGTCTCTACAAGGGCCAGCCGGCACAGATAGGTATCATCAACCATCTCCTTCACCCTACAAGAGAGCGTCCTATACCAGGACTGAACCATGTTTGGGTGGCTATAGGAGGCCAAGGTAGGCGGTTCCTTCCCCTCATGCTAATGGAAATAATAAATAAATAATAAAAGAAAAGAAGCAACAAAAAGCAAAAAAATTACAAAACAAGAAGCCCAGGTGGCCCAATGTTGTTAACTCGGCCCCAAGAGGCCCTTTCTCTTTGAGTTGGATCCAAGTGGCCCGATCTCATAGATCAAATCCCTGAACTGGCACATGTGAAGCTCAGCTAAGGAAAATCCAAGCATCAAACTTTTTTACTTGTTGCAAGATTGGAAGAATAGTGAATTTCTCTTTTGTAACCATTGGTCCCAGATAGTCTAGACCTAGCCTGGAGACCATATTTCCCTAAACTGGCACATATGAAGCCCATCTAGGGAAGAATCAGGATCAAAGTACTAACTTTTTGCAGGATTGGCAGAGCAACGAATTCCTTTCCCCAATTGGCAGCCCAAGTAAGTCCTAAAACTTTAGAGATATTGTCTGTTACATTTTTTTAAACTTTGTCATAATTGAGCAAGATGAAGGCAGTATATGCTCTGGGAGACAAAATGTGATTGTTTTTTTCTTTTCCCTTCGGCCGTTAGCATAGGCCTCAGCCAAAGAGGGGCATTCTGTAGACACCTAATTTTGTCACCCTCCTCTAGTTATGATGAAATACGAATCTTGGATGTAACTTCTGACTTCCGAATGACAGAGATACTGATGGAAACATTCCCCTACCCAAAACCCTAGAAATCCCTGCATGGGAGAGAGGAAAGTCTAATATTGACTTTTCATATATGAAGGAATCTGGTAAAGATGACCATGCAGATAAATAGTGCTTGAAAACATGATTCCGATGATATATGATACTTCAAAATTAGGGCAACGGATCTTTGGCAATCATCCCCGAAAAATCATGCCTTTCCATATATATGTCGTGCACACGGACAATCCCGCTCAAAACCTAGAAAAATCCATCACCTAACCCAAACACCCTAAAGTTCATCTCCTACCTACCTAGATAACCTCGAAACACTCCTAGGTCTAAAACCCTAGAAATCCCCACGTGGGAGGGAAGGGGTCCGATTTTGGCTTTTAATATACGAAGGAATCCGGTCAAGATGATCGTACAGATGGATAGTGCTCAGAAATACGATTTTGATGATATATGATACACCAAAATTGGATCGACAGATCTCCTGTAACCTTCCCTGAAAAATCACATTTTTTTCACGTGTATGTCGCACACACCGGTCACCCAGCCAGCTAGCTAAGCCAACCAGCCAGCCCAGCCAAGCCCGCACACCCCTGCCTAACACTGTGCATGGGCTTACAACACACTATGGCCGGTAGGGGCCACATACTGTGTGCACCCTACCGCACACCATGCACTCTGTGCCCACACACTGTGCACATGGCCCACGCACCGTGCACATTGCCTGCACACCGTGCACATGGCTAGCACACCCGCGCATGCACGTACCCACTGTGCACATTGCCCATACACCCATGCATTCTCGCGCTCATGACATCACCTGCACACATTGCCTAAACTGTCTCTCACCTCTTGCTTTTTTGAAAACTACCTTTTTCGACTAAACCTGCTCTCTCCTCTCACTTTTCTAAAAACTACCTTTTTTGGTTAAACTTTCTCTCTCCTCTCATTTTTTCAAAAATCACCTTTTTCTAGCTAAAATTTCTCTCTACTCCCATTTTTGCTGAAAACCCCCTTTTTACCACTTGACAAAAGCCCTCCCCACCCATTTTTGCCTTCAACCCCCCTTTACCCATTGGAAAAAAATCCTATCTCTTCACTTTAGGAAAGAGTCCCCCTTTTATCCACTGGATAAAGGGATTCCCCCTCTCCTATTTGGTTGAAAAAAAACTATAAATACCCCCCACCCTTAGAAAAAAATACACCAACAGACCAGAATCCCCTTTCAGAGTGAAAATTTTCACCCCCCTTGATTTTCTTCTGATCTTCGGAGCGATCTTTGTCAAGATCCAAAAACTCATTCGGATCTTCAAAGTGTTCTTCGGGATCTTGAAGATCTTCAATCCAAATTCTTAGTTAGATCCAGTTTTTAGCTAAAAATAGTATGTTCTTGAGCCACCTCCCTTGAGTGTTCTTGAGCCACCTCCCTTGAGTGTTCTTGAGTGTTCTTGAGCATTCTTGAGTGTTCTTGAGATAGAAACCCTCCCTTTTTGAGGTTCTTTGGGTCTACAAAGAGATCTTTGTTAAGATCTGAAACTCTATTCAGATCTTCAAAGTGTTCTTCAAGACTTTGGAGTTCTTCAATTCATTCTTAGGTCAGCCCGTTTGTTTTCAGAAATAGCCTTTCCTAGCTGAATCTTTGTTCGAATGTCCTTGGACTATTTTTAGAAATAGCCATTCCCAGCGGAAGCTCTACCGAAGTGCCACCTCAGCCTAGCCCTCCCTTAGTCTATCCCCAGCAAAAGCTCTATCAGAGTACCACCTTAGCCTAGCCCTCCCTTAGCTTATCCCCTGCGGAAGCTCTATTGAAGTGCCACCTCAGCCTAGCCCTCCCTTAGCCTATCCCTAGATGAAGCTCTACCAGAGTTCCACCTCATCCCAAACCCAGAAATAACTTTCCTAGTTGAACCTCTATCCGAGTGTCTCTGGAATATTTCTAGAAATAGCCATTCCCAGTGGAAGCTTTGTTGAAGTGCCATCTTAGCCTAGCCCTCCCTCCCTTAGCCTATCCCTAGCAAAAGCTCTGCTAGAGTGCCACCTCATCCTAAGCCCAAAAATAGCCTTTCCTAGCCGAATCTCTGTCCGAGTGTCACTGAAATATTTTCAGAAATAGCCATTCCCAGCGGGAGCTCTGCCAGAGTGCCACCTCATCCCAAGCCTAGAAATAGCCTTCCCTAGCCGAAGCTCTATCCGAATTCAAATATGGAAATAGCCTTCCCTAGCCGAAGCTCTGTCCAAATCCAAATCCAAAAGCGACTGTTCCCAGTCGGAACTCTATCCGGATACCATCACAATCAGCATCTCTCAAGAAAGGAAGTTGGAGGTCAAGACCATCTTCCCCTGAGCCGAGAGAACACGAAAGATAGTCCGAGTTAGTACCAATCAGGTGCCCACTTCTCTTGACCCAAAACAGGGGTCAAATTCAGGTATAATCTCTCTTCTCATTTAAGAATAATGTAGATATCTAATAAGAATTGTTTTAGTGTATATAATAGTTTGAATTCAATTATTGTATATATGTGTGATAACTTAGCCATACATATGGAATAGTAATAATTATGGAAAATGTTCGTTCTCAAGAATCTAGTAAGAAGACTGGTTGAACTGGGCAGATTAGGTGCTTAGCACCTTCCCAACTCTGTAACTTGACACTTACCCTAAATCTCTAGACCAGACCAAATTTAGGGTCATTTTCTCAGGAATCGAGCCCACCCCCTGGTCCTAGGCCCATAACCTTAGGTGGTGACTCCAAACCCCATTTACATGATCCTGATCCCCGAATTGGACCATCATCAAAATTCCTGTCTCAAATGATGAATTTTACACTCTTACGAAATAGGCCTCCACATATCTCCAAGCAGCGATACGGTGGTGCGGGGCCCAGAAGCAAAGCACACATGACTCGAACCCCTCCCCTCACTCTGAAGGTGAAGAGAGAGAGAGGAGAGAGGATGAGGACACATAGCCCATCCATCTCCAGCCGCTACTCTCACAATAGTGCTCAAAAATATGATTCCGATGATATATAGCACGTCAAATCAGATCGTCGGATCTCCCACGATTGTCCCCAAAAAATTACATTTTTTGGTCTGTATGCCACGTACCCTGGCAAGCCTATTAGAAACCTGAAAAAAACCCCTACCTACCCCAAACACCTTAAAATTCATCCCCTACCTATCCAAATAACCTAAAAACACTCCTTGTGATTGTCATTGAAAATATCCATGATTGCGCGCGTTGGCCAGCAGGCCAGCCCGCACGCTTGCCCACTGCCTATGGTTGCTACCCATAGCCATAGCACTAGGCTGCTACCCTTGACTGCAGTACATGGTGCTAGTTAGTTTGTGCCCCTCCCAGCTAGGCCCGCACCCCCACGCCCATGTGCCCGCACCCTCAGTGCCAGGCCCGTGCCCCCATGCCCATGCACCCAGGCCCCCATTGCACACCTGCGCGCATTGGCCAGTAGGCCAGCTTGCACACATGAGAGCGCTGGCTGCTGCCCATACCCGGGCCCCTTTGCCCTGCCTTCCTGTAGCCCATGCCTGTGCCTTGTTTGCCCTTCCTGCCTGCATCCCATGCCCGTACCTTTGCCAACTGCTGCCCATGGCTGTAGCTTATGCTTGCTGCCTATGCCATGGTGCCTCGCACCCACATGCCATTACCCCTGTGCCATGCATCGCGCACCCATAACATTGCCTGCATTGCCTGTCCTCCTATACTGACCATGCACTGTGCACTTTGGCCCAATATTGGATGCCGTCGACAATGGCCGAGATTGGTTTTTCACTGATCTGATGGGTGAAGAGATTCCCTCCTCATCCGCTTAAGACCAAAATCTCACTTTTTTTGGCTAAGGACTCTCTCTCCCCAAAACCCTCTTTTACCCATTGGATAAAAGCTTGTTTCACCCATTTTAGTCCAAGAACCCATTTTTCCCATTGGATAAAAGCCCGTTTCACCCATTTTCGTCCAAGAAACCTCTTCTATCTGTTGGGTTAAAATTCTCCTTCCTTCCCATTCGTCTGAAAAAACTATAAATACCCCCTTCTTTGGATTTTACATACCAAACAACTCCACCTCACTCCATAGTAGTGAAGCTCTGCCCTCTCTCCTCCCCCCACCCCTCTTGATTTTCTTCGGGTCTTCGGAGAGATCTTCGTTAAGATCCAAAATCTTGTATGGATCTTCGAACTGTTCTTCGGGACTTTGAAGATCATTAATCCAAGTTCTTAGTCCAATCCAGTGTCTGCCAAAAATAGTGTGTTCTTCAACTCCCTCCTTTGAGTGTTCTTGATTTTTACCCAAAATAGAAACCCCCCTTGAGGTTCTTCGGGTCTACGAAGAGATCTTTGTCAAGATCTGGAACTTTGTCAAGATCTGGATCAGATCGTCAAAGTGTTCTTCGAGGCTTGGGGATCTTAAATCGATTTTTAGGTCAATTTGTTTCTTTCCAAAAATAGCAGTTCCTAGCTAAAGCCCTGTCTGAGTGCCCCTGGAATCTTTTCAGAAATAGCTACTCCCAGCAGAAGCTCTACTAAAGTGCCACCTTAGCCTAGCCCTCCCCTAGCCTATGCCCAGTGGAAGCTCTACCAGAGTGCCACCTCAGCCTAGCCCTCCCCTAGCCTAACCCTAGCAAAAGCTCTGTCAGAGTGCCACCTCATCCTAAGCTTGGAAATAGCCTTCCCTAGTTGAAGCTCTGTCCAAATTCAAATCTGGAAATAGCCTTCCCTAGCTGAAGCTCTGTTTGAATCTAAATCAGAAAGTAACCATTCCTAGCCGAAACTCTGTCCACATACCATCACAGCCAACATCTCTCAAGAAAGGAAATTGGAGGTCAAGACCATCTTAGTGTATATAGTAGTTTAAATTCAGTTAATGTATATATGTTTGATAACTTAGTCATGCATGTGGAATAGAAATAATTATGAAAAATGTTCATTCTTAAGCATCTAGTAGGAAGACCGGTCGAACTGGGTAGATTGGGTGCCTAACGCCTTCTTAATTCTACAACCTGACACTTACCCTAAATCTTTACACCAGACCAAATTTTACGCCCTTTTCTCAGGAATTGGGCCCACCCAAGGCTAGGTGGTGACTCCAAACCCCCATTTGTATGATCCCGATCCCTATATTGGACCATCATCAAACCCCTGTCTTGAATGTTGAATTTTACACTCTTTTAAAATAGGCCCCCACATATCTCCGAGTGGCGATACGGTGGTGTGGGCCCCACAAGGTAAGAACACATGACACAAACCCCCTCCCTCACATAAAAGAGATGAAAGAGAGTGAAGAGAGGACGGAATCGATGATGTATGAGTCCATTTTTGGCCGCTAGCCTCACAACTGGTGGTGTGAGTAAGACACATACCTATCTTACAACCTACCAGGATCTCTGATCATAGTACCTTAACATTTCAGAATCATACATCACAAACCAACCAAAAGTAGTGGAATCATCATTAAAATGGGGAATTCTCTAATGATAATATAATATCCATAATCAAGTTATTCTGTTACAATTATCCAAGACTTACAAACATTAATCCCAAAATGTACAATCCACAGTCTATATCAAAAGGATCAAAAGTACGCTACACCACTCACTGTGCAGCATAAGCTCAGCGGTTGCAAACATTGTCCTGATCGTGCTCCCTTGCTTCTAGTATCCACCAGTCCTCACACCATACTCTGACCCAAAGGATACTGGGTCACACGCCATTGGCACCATAGTACTTGCATCATCATCTAAAAAAAAAGGTGCGTACGTGGGGTGAGCTTTCAAACTCGCTCAATGAGGGGTGGGGTTCATACACATCCAAGCATAGCATTCGCATAAGTAAATATGATATATGATTATGAAAATTAAACATATAGTCGATGATGCTCATAATGCAATTCATTTATTTTATAATCCACCTAAAAATACAACTAAGTCTGGTAAATGCTACTACGGCACATTAGGCTGTATGCCTCGTCTCGGAACTGCCATCGACTATGCAGGGATACAAACCCTAACTGTGAATAGAATTCTGCTGGTCCCCGTATGTGACCATGGGTCACCTAGCAAACCCCTAATAACCCCCTCCTAGTTGTCACAACACTGGTACCAATCATCGACCACGCTTGATAAGTTTTCACCTCCTGCAACAATCACATCGTACCGCTTGTGTGGCATTCCAGAAAGGCACATCGAACATACTACAATAGGTTATCCAACACCTTAACCCTTGTTAGCAAGGGTTCATAGCATAGGGAGTGATGCCTAAACACAAATATTCTACATGCCTTCATAGTGATATAGCTAGTATGAATTACATGATACCGGTAACACATCGGCCACAAAGTGTAATCCATCTCCAAGTATAGTCCCAGGTACATGATACCGGTAGCACCTTAGCCATAAAGTGTAACCGGGACCGTTTACCTAATCTAGCATGCATATAACAGTTGAGTATGGACTATGCAATACCGGATCCAATCATCGGCCACGAAGCCTATCCATTTCCAAATGTAGTCCTGGATTACATGATACCGGTAACACATCAGCCACAAGGTGTAATCCATGACTATAACTAATTGTAATGCAATATACATATGGCAATCATGGTACCGGTACCTCCTCAGCCACACCAGATTCCATCTCATACATACAACACACACGACGATCACAGTACCGGTACCACCTCGGCCATACCGGATCCCGCCATACATATCAATAAACATTTCATATCCAATTCATAAGAGTAATAAGCAATAGATCATCATCATCATGTGAAAAATATAATAAACATGTACAATTCTATACATGTGAGAAATTCTAAAATAATAAACATTCCTAAAAATAAAGCAACCATCCCTCACCTTGATTATGCTCGTATTAATTAGGGTTCAAGTATGGCCACTGATCGCCCGAGTTAATTTTGGCTTTGGATTTCATGTGCATCACTGTCCTAGGCACAAAGGGAACTAAACATCAATACATGTCTGGAACATCGAGAGGGGCCCACATGGGTCACCTCCAAAGGGTACAGATAAAGTCCATCAGTGACAGTAAT
Organism: Macadamia integrifolia; assembly: GCF_013358625.1. Taxonomy (NCBI): domain Eukaryota; kingdom Viridiplantae; phylum Streptophyta; class Magnoliopsida; order Proteales; family Proteaceae; genus Macadamia; species Macadamia integrifolia. The sequence continues at coordinate 351,726 of NW_024870467.1, read as the reverse complement.
GTCATTAGAAACAGGGGATATCCACCAGAAATATCAGTCCTATTTTCGGTGGAACTAGATGAGGGCTTATAGGGCTCGAATATTCACTAAAAATAGCCTCTCAAAAGTAGACCCAGTGTTTTCAATGGCTTGTTTCCTGTGGCAGTATAGTAGCTACCCAGGTGAATTGGGGCTTTCCGACTAGGGTCCGATCGCTGGGATTTATTCTATGGAGTTTGTGGGGGATGTTCCTAGCATCATTCTAATCTAATAAAATCCCAATTCCACTAAGACATTTGGGAGATACATCAATCGAATGATCGAATGATCGAAACCATAGTTGGTCATTTTGCCAATCTTGTTGCTGGAGCTCACCAGACTCAGGTTGAGCTCGACAATGGCACCGGGGACATGAAATACGAATTCACTGAGCTCAACATGGTTTGAGGCCTAAGATCAATCCTATACCTAGCTTAACCTGGCTCAAAATGAAGAGAGAGAGTAGTAGAAGAGGATGCACTCACCTCCGACAGGGATTCTGGCAACTAGGAGGCTGCCGGGAGCTAAGGTAAGTTCCCTTCCTTCTTCTTCCTCTTCTTCCTCTTCTTCTCCTACTTTATCTTCTTCTCCTTTCCTCTCCCACAATTTGTATAATTGGGAAATGAGGAAATGAATCCTCATTTCCACTAATATGGTAAAACAGACCTTACGGTCTATTTGGTTTGGCACTAGTAAGGACCGAATGGGTTAATCTGACTTTTGGGGATCATAGACCCATCTACTTTGGTCCGTAAAGTTTTAATGTCATGAGGAAGATGTGGGGGAGGATTTGGAATCATCCAAGGCTATTCGCGATGTGGGTGGCAGGACCCATTGGCATCGGAACCCAACTAGCAGCCTGATTGGTCACCGAAAATAGCCCACCGGATTCAGGCCCAAGATGTTTCCGATGGCTTATTTCTAGTAGTCAAGATAGTAGACTATCTTGACTACTTGTTGTCTTCTAATTGGTCTCGCACTGGTAGTTGCCCTAAGTTATGTTCATGGTCTTTCGACAATTTCAGGATGTGCCAGGATTTAGGTGTGGGGTGTCAGGTCACTTACCATCTGGAATCGGATGGCATGAATCCCCTCCAGTTGGGTTGGCATGCAATGCACGAACATGTGGGGTCATCTCTTCCCCTTTGGAAATGAGTGGCCATGAGCCAAAACCTGATTGTACTTTCGATCTCCGATCCAAGACCTATAACAATAGTTCAAATTAGACCTGGTTAAGGCACAGGTGTAACAAAAGTTCTAGTCCGTGAACTAGCCTTTGCAAGTCGATCCTCTGTCGAAGTGCAAGCCGAACCTCTGCCGAAGTCCTAGTATGAAAACTAGCCTTCATAAGACAAACTTCTATCCGAGCATTGAAAGAAGGAGGATTATAAGAAATTTGGAATTTTTGGATAGAGAAAGCCAAAGGTTGAGGCCATCACCTCCTGAGCTGGGAGAACTTGAGAGATGATATACCTTCATTTCAGCAAGGGCCCACCCATATTGACCTAAAATAGGGGTAAAGCTCAGGTATAATTTTCTACATAGTCAATAAGATATAGACCTTTTTATTCACAATGTGGTAGTGTACATATTAAATAATTTATTCATGCATGCGGTATATGAATAAACAATAGAAAATGTTCGTTCTCAAGCATCTATAGGAAGATCGGTTGGATTGGATGGATTGGGTGCCTAACACATTCCCAACTCCATAACATGACACTTACCTCATTCTCTAGATCAGACCAACTTTTGGGCCCTTTCCTCAGTGATTGGTCTTACTTTTGGGTCCTAGGCACTTTACCCTAGGTAGCGACTCCTATTTTTTTTTATGATTCCCAATACCCATTATTAGACCTTCATCAATAACTATTCTAGTGACATACTCTTATAAAAAGCCCCAAAATTCCTGTCAAATAGGCCCCCAACATATCTCCGAGCGGGGNAATGATGTGGATCGATGTCTAACCACTGAGGTACTACCCTCTCTCTTAAGTACCAGGCATGGCCCCACAGGCCCTGGAAAAGGACTTGATTCTCAGACAATTGATGAACCCAGTTGACTCCCTCAGAATCCGAAAACACAAGGTCATAGAATGGTCTCCAAGTAGCCTGTAAAACCAAGGAAGGGTAAGTACAGCATCAGGTGAATAGAATTTCAATATCAGACATGGCATACCTCAATGAGATCATTCAAAAGAGAATGAGCAATGGTCCCCAGAGGATGGCATCGGGCCCGGACCACCTGGTTATCTCCCTATTTTGTGGCCAGGGGGAAGAAGAATGTCTCAGGATCTCTCAGTTTAGGGGCTATGGTTCCCAGTTGCTAAAAACACTAGGGCTGTTTCAAGAAATCAAAGTAAAAAAGTGCAGACCAAATGACTGAAAGAAAATAGATATGAGAAGGAAAGTTACATAGATGATATAGCCTAACCCCTTGAGGCCCATATCCTCATAAGACAGCAGGTCTAGGGACCGCAGGAGATATGCATAGGTGGCCCCGCCCCAGTCCTAGGTATCTACTATGCAAAGATCTTTAAGGGAGAACACCAGGTAGATATCTACTCCCCCTCGAAGGTCACTGAAGAAGCACTGGCCCACGGCAAATAGAAGGAAGGAATGTACTATCTGAGACATGTTGCCTGGATTCTCCCCCAATCCAACTTTCCACCATCGGGCACTAATCTCCCCTAGGCGGATGCATATCTGGCCGGCTTTAATGGTGATACTGGTCAGATATGTGAACTCCCTGGTAGTCAGGAATCCTGTAGGTAGGGTCATGGTTCTACTCCCAAATGGAATGCCCATCAAGGCATAGAAGCACATAGGCGCAATGGTGATCTCGTCAACAGGAAGGTGGAAAGTGTGCGTACTCAGCCACCACCGCTCCATTAGGGCCCCCACCAATGCCAAATTAAACTTTCGGGTCTCTACAAGGGCCAGCCGGCACAGATAGGTATTGTTTGAGATTTAAAATGTAACCGCAAGCGTACGGATCAGTGTAGCTACGGGTCGAACACAGGGAGAGCAGCCACTTTATTTTTTATTTCTTTTAATAATGCGAAAGTGAACTGATTAGTGGTTGTGATCTAATTCTAATTACCGTCCTAAAAATAACGTCCTAACCATTCGTCATCTAAGAATTTAAAGACGCAAGCCACGCAATTAAAATTAAATAAATAAATAACTGAAAATAAACAACCCACGCAATTAAAAAAAATAAATAAATAAATAAAGGAAAAAAAATGCTGAAATAAAAATAAAGTAAAAGAAAGGGGATAAAGCTAGAGAGAGACTCACAAGTAGGTTTCTCTACTTAGCCCGAGGGATGCATCATAATATGAGCTTCCCTACTTGACCAGAGAGTCACTCTTACAAGGGTTACTCTACTTGGCTTTAGGGAAAGGGAGACAATTAAAATAAAAAACAATAAATTGATGGTTCTATGGCTAGGAGGGGCAAAGCCAACACATACACTAGCCATGAACCTTGGGGGAAAGGGATAGCAATAATGTAACGACTGAAAATAAAAATCCTAAATTAAGAAAGAAATGGTAGTCAGAAGAGGGAATGAGAGGGGGGAGAGAAGACTACTGAAGGAGCCTACTTACTTGAATCAATGCTTGAACTTGAAAAAAAAAAATTGCTCTACGGCTCGTGATCTTGTCACCTAGATCTAAACCTAGAACTATAACTTAAAAAATTACAACTCAATTGCATAAATCATAAACATAAAAAAGGTTGAATAAGAATAAAAGAGTGCTTGCATTAATTGACATAAAAAAAAAAAAACTATTACAAAAGTGATTAAAGCAAAAATAGAGAAGAACTAGAACTAAAGAGAGAGCAAGAGAAAGAGAGAGCAACTAAAAAAAACTAGAAGAAGAATGAATTGTGTCTCCTCCTCTTACATGAGTTGTATTTATAGGGAATGGAGAGGTAGGGTAACAATTTTCTCTTTACTAAAAGAGAGAAACCCACAATTGATTGTGAGATCTTTTGAGTCCAAAAGTGCTAAGATGGAGGAGAGAGAAGAGAGAAATAAATTTTGAGAAAACCTCCGATAGGGATTCTGGCAACTAGGAGGCTGCCGGGAGCTAAGGTAAGTTCCCTTCCTTCTTCTTCCTCTTCTTCCTCTTCTTCTCCTACTTTCTCTTCTTCTCCTTTCCTCTCCCACAATTTTTATAATTGGGAAATGAGGAAATGAATCCTCATTTCCACTAATATGGTAAAACAGACCTTACAGTCTATTTGGTTTGGCACTAGTAGGGACCGAATGGGTTAATCTGACTTTTGGGGATCATGGACCCATCTACTTTGGTCCGTAAAGTTTTAATGTCATGAGGAAGATGTGGGGGAGGATTTGGAATCATCCAAGGCTATCCGCGATGTGGGTGGCAGGACCCATTGGCATCGGAACCCAACTAGCAGCCTGATTGGTCACCGAAAACAGCCCACCGGATTCAGGCCCAAGATTTCCGATGGCTTATTTCTAGTAGTCAAGATAGTAGACTATCTTGACTACTTGCTGTCTTCTAATTGGTCTCGCATTGGTAGTTGCCCTAAGTTATGTTCATGGTCTTTCGACAATTTCAGTATGTGCCGGGATATAGGTGTGGGGTGTCAGGTCACTTACCATCTGGAATCGGATGGCATGAATCCCCTCCAGTTGGATTGGCATGCAATGCACGAACATGTGGGGTCATCTCTTCCCCTTTGGAAATGAGTGGCCATGAGCCAAAACCTGATTGTACTTTCGATCTCCTGTCCAAGACCTATAACAATAGTTCAAATTAGACCTGGTTAAGGCACAGGAGTAACAAAAGTTCTAGTCCATGAACTAGCCTTTGCAAGTCGATCCTCTGTCGAAGTGCAAGCCGAACCTCTGCCGAAGTCCTAGTATGAAAACTAGCCTTCATAAGACAAACTTCTATCCGAGCATTAAAAGAAGGAGGATTATAAGAAATTTGGAATTTTTGGATAGAGAAAGCCAAAGGTTGAGGCCATCACCTCCTGAGCTGGGAGAACTCGAGAGATGATATACCTTCATTTCAGCAAGGGCCCACCCATATTGACCTAAAATAGGGGTAAAGCTCAGGTATAATTTTCTACTTAGTCAATAAGATATAGACCTTTTTATTCACAATGTGGTAGTGTACATATTAAATAATTTATTCATGCATGCGGTATATGAATAAACAATAGAAAATGTTCGTTCTCAAGCATCTATAGGAAGATCGGTTGGATTGGATGGATTGGGTGCCTAACACATTCCCAACTCCATAACATGACACTTACCTCATTCTCTAGATCAGACCAACTTCTGGGCCCTTTCCTCAGTGATTGGTCTCACTTTCGGGTCCTAGGCACTTTACCCTAGGTAGCAACTCCTATTTTTTTTTATGATTCCCAATACCCATTATTAGACCATCATCAATAACTATTCTAGTGACATACTCTTATAAAAAGCCCCAAAATTCCTGTCAAATAGGCCCCCAACATATCTCCGAGCGGGGAAGCAGTGGTGCGGGGGGCCAACAGGTGCACCCAGGAAATGAGGGCCGAGCTCCAGCCGTTACCCCAATAGTAGTGACTCCATTGGGGATATCTTTTGTCAAGCTTCCAAAACTAGATGCTACCTTTGAATGCGAGAACATTTTCCGTTACAACTTGTTTTATGACATATTTGGCTAACTATGTTGTAATTGTATGTACTACCCACATTATGCATCTAGCTCGATGTGAAATCATTCATCGAGGGTACTCCCTATCATGCCAGCACCCCCGGGAGGTCAGTGCATGTTATACTAAGTACTTTGGGATCAAATGGTAGCCACTTCCTGTATAAGATTGTTTGAAATACTATCATACAGAGAGGAAGTTCATAGTTGTGTCAGCACTCTCGGGAAGGTCAAAGTACCTTATGGCATTCTGAGATGGTTGATAGTAACCCTCACCCCATTGCCTATTATAGGATACCAGTGGTATGAGTAATACGATTACCCATCTTACACCTCTAAAAGGATCTTTGATAGCAGTACCTTAACATTCACAATCACATAACTCTGAACCACAAGAATAAATGCAGCGGAATCAGAGTATAATATAGTGGAACATAACTTAAATGGGGTAACATCTAATGATAACATGTAATCATAACCAAAGTTATTCTATTACATTTTTTCATGACTTACATATAATAAGCCCAAAAGAATACCATTCCATAATTCGGTATCAAAATAACAAAAAGACAACCAAGCCTCTCAAAGTGCCGCATAGGCACATGTATCACATAAACAATCCGGGTTATGGTCTTCAACCTCTAGCATCCTCCAGTTGCTGACTCTGTACTCGGGTCCGGAGGAAGTAGAGTCACCTCCCAACAGCACTACAATACCTGCATCTTTCATCTAAAAAGCAACTTATACATGGGGTGAGCTCCAACTAGCTCAGTGAGAGGTGGGGTTCATGCACACAAATACACAATAATCTATGATGTCATGAATACAAAATTAAACACATAGTCCATGATGCGAATGATGCAATCCATTTGATTATTGAACCACCTAACATACAAACTAAGTCTGGTTCATGCTACTACGACACATTAGGTTATCTCCCTAGTCCTGGAACTCGTAAATCGATCACCTAGTGATATAAACCCTAGTCGTGATTAGGAGCCTATTGGTCCTGAAATGCATCCATCAATCACCCAACAAACTCCTAATAACCCCCTCCTAGCAGTCATGGCACCAGAATCACCATCGACCATGCCAGACTATTTCTCTCCTCAAACACAATCACATCATACCGTAGGAGTGGCATTCTAGAAAGGCTCATCGAATATACCACCTCTATGTTATCCAACACCTTACCCCTTGTTGTCAAGGGGACGTAGCATAGGGCCACAATATACTATATGCCTTGCATAAAGATATAGTTAGCATGGAATACTACACCAGAATCAACCATCGGCCACATCGAATCCATTTCCAAGCCTTTCTAGCATACGAGAAGTTGAGTACGGGAAACGCAATACCGAAATTACCATCGGCCACAAAGCATACCCATTTCCAAGTATAGTCTCAGAGTACACGATACCGAAATCATCATCGACAACAAAGTGCAATCCATGACCATATCTAAATCTAATGCACATACACAATGCATGAATGCAATATCCACATGGCGACCACGATACTGCAACCACCTCGGCCACACCAGATCCCGTCTCACAATACACATCCATATCCAATTCTAATTCCTTAAATATAACACAATTCATTATATAGCAACACACTATGAGATTCACCAATACAACTAGCAATTAAAGAAGCACTCATAATTCTAACACATGTGAGCAGTCCTAAAATATCAAACACTCCAAAAATAAAAGTCAATCATTCCTCACCTTGGTTGTACTTGGATAGATGTGATTCCAAGTGCGTCAATCAGTTATCAACTCACAATTGGTCACATTGTATGTGCTTTTCTTTGTCCTATGTATAAGGGTAATTGGGTGTTAACATGTGTCAAAAACATCAGAGGGGGACCCACAAGGGCTGCCCCAAAGAGTACAAGTTCTATAAATTTTTGGATAGAATAACATGGTCACCAGAAATATGCCATTGGAAATAGATAATTTACATCGAAAATATCAGTCCTATTTTTGGTGGCCTTGGCAGAGGCTCCTTAAAGGGTTGGGCTTCATCGAAAATATGCCACCGGATCTAGCAAGGTGCCCACACATTTGGGGGTTCTCCAGCTCAGACCCGATTATCGGGATCTATTCCATGGAGTGTATAGGGGGTCTTCCTACCTCTCTTCTAATCCGAAGAAGTCCTGATTCTGCCAAGCCATTTGAGAGATACGACAACCGAACGGTTGAAACCCTAACTTCACATTTGGTCACAAATGTTACTAGAGCTCACTCGGCTTGGATTGAGCTCGGTAATCACATAGGATAGTGAAATGCATACTCACCCGACATCCGACAGGTGGCAAGGTCGAGGCTCACCCCTCCAACCCTGTGGTTCACTCCCTTGCTCCATGGCACAAGCTAGAAATGAGGAAAGAGAGTGGAAGGGAAGTAGCATCTACCTCAAGCAAGAATCTAGCAACAAGATGTAAATCCGAGAGCTAGGTGAAGCCTCTTCCTTATCCTCCTTCTTCTTCTCCTTCATTTCCTTCCTTTCTCTCCTCTTTTCTCTCCGTCCCACATTTTGGGCAGGTGAGAAGTGAGAAATGAACTCACTTCTCCTATTTGTAGTAACTAAAGGACTTAAGGACCATTTGGCTGGGCACTTGTCCAACTTAAGTGGTTAAATTGTCAATCAGGACACATGGGTCTACCTCCTTAGACTCATAGTGTGTACAAGTCATGGAGAAGGTGTAAGCGAGTGTGGAAGGTCATTTGGGGCTGGTCAAGATGCGGGTGGTGGGCCCAGGGCATCAGAATCTAACTAGCAGCATAATAGGTAGTGTTGTGCCTTGACTGCTTGCTATCCCCACTTGGTCATCCCACAGGGGGTTACCCCAGGTTATGTGCATGGTACTCCAGTAATTATAGTATGTGCTGAAACTCGAGTGGGGAGGTGTCGAGTCACTTACTGCTTGGGGTCGGAAGGTTTGAATCCCTCCAATTAGATAGGTATGAGATGCATATGCAAGTAGGATCATTCTTCCCACTTTGGCAACAAGCTATCGTGAGCCAAAACCCAGTGGTACTTTCCACTTTTGATCAAAGACCTATCACATCAGTTCAAATTTTATCAGGTTAGGGCAAAGGTGCAATATTCCGGCCACTTTACAGGAATTTAATCCTCAAAATTGAATGTACCTAGTAAGTCAAACAAACCAGGGTACTGCTTCTTCATTTCATCTTCTAGTTTTCGTGATGCTTCCTATTATGGGTGATTAATCCATTTAACATTGAAGAAGGAAATAGTATGGTTGCAAATGATGTGGTCCTTCCGATCACCAATATTCTCAGGATACTTTATGTACGTAAGATCTTCGTCTAACTCACATGGTATGTAAGTCAGGATATGAGTTGGCTGGAGATGTACTTCCTCAACATCAAAACATGGAAGAAATTATGTGTACCCTCCAACTCTGGTGGTAGAGCTATCCTGTAGGCTACCAGTCCTATCCTTTCCAACACATCATATGGTCCCATAAATCTAGGGCTCAGTTTTCCCTTCTTGTTGAAACGCATCATTCCTTTCACTGGGGAGATCCATAGGAAGACCTTGTCTCCTACATCGAATTCGAGGTGTTTCCTTCTAACATCCGCATAACTCTTCTATCTGGATTGAGCTACCTTACTAATCATACCCACTTTCTCACAAGTGTCCTGTATCAAGTCCGGACCTAGGATATTCTGCTCACCAACTTCGTCCTAGTAGAGAGGAGTCTAGAACTTCCGACCATACTATGATTCAAATTGGGACATTTTGATGGTGGCTTGATAGATGTTGTAGGATTAGGAGGTGGAGGGGCAGGATAGGTGACTGGCATAGGATACGGGGTAAATGGGAGAGGTGCTAGTAGGGCATCTGCAAATTCATCTTCATAATCACTAAGATCCATAAGTGCAGCAATGGATGTCCATGTTGGAGGAAGTTGACTGCGGGCACGTCCTCTGGCTGCACGTGTTCTTTTGGGAAGAGCACGTTGTTGTCATTGAAGTTCTTTTAATTCTTCTGTATGAAAAGTCCTTGAAGAAGAAACAACAGGTGGTGCAGGAGAGGCATACATTGCAAAAGGATCTTGAGGAACAAAGCTGGGAACCGTTACTGGCAGTGGTTGCTATTGCCGATGAGAAGAGGCAAAAAAGGAAGCATGAGGTTGTGGTTGTTGCATTTGGTGAAGCTGAGCTTCACGGTACCTGAGATGCTTTTCTTTTTAACCAATAAGGGAAAAAGCTATAGTGGTATCAGCAACAATAGAAGTAATTCCAGCAAGTTCAAGATGAACCTGATCAATTTCTCATCGGAGAGATTGAAGGAGGTGATCATGATGGGACAGGGTACCATGAGTTTGTTGTGTTTGAGCCAAGATTCACTTAAGGTACTGGTTTTGGACAATAGCATTTTCTGCCTGCCAATTCAAAGCTACTTCGACAGGAGAAATAGGTTCAGAACGTCCTGTGGCTTGGACTGAGGGTTTAACCTTCCAAATTTGTCGGATACCATGAACATCAGGACCAGAATCATGAAGACCGGGAAATGATTTAAGAGGAGAAGAAGAAGAAGAACCTGGAGTATACATACAACAGGGAGGAATGATTGAAGGAGGTAAATCAGGGTTTGGGGACAAGGAGAGAAGGAAGATGTAAGAGAAGTTTTGGGGTTACCATATTTGACAAAGAAAGAATATTTTGATTCAGTGCTCAAGGGTCCAACAGAAGGATCACCTGCCTCATATCGTTCTTGTAATTGGTGCTGGGTAGACTTTCATCGAGAAGAACGAGGAGGAGGAAAATCATCTTCAGACTCCTGTAAACAGGCGTCACAGTCACAAAGGTCAAAATATTTATGATCAGTAACTGGATCTTGAAAGTAGAAGATTGGCTTTCCCATAGAATCAAAGGATTTGATAGGAATTTTTTCTTAAATCATGCCAAAAGAAGTTGGGAAAGGGGAAGGATGGGGTCGAGGAGCAGGAAAACGGATTTTGACCTCACCAGAAGGATGAGTAATATATGCCAGATCCGTAGACGGAACTAGTTTAGGAGGAACATGTGGCTGAGAGGCTAAGACCTATTGTTCATAAGCTGTAACCCAAGAAGAGGGAAGGAGACGAAGAAGTTCATCATCAGAGATTTGTCTAGGAACATAGGTACAGCAAGGGACTTGGTTAGAGTCCATGGTAATGAACAACGCATCTTCAGAGTGGCCAGTTAGAAGATCAAATGCATGATTTTGCAAACGATAAGCCATCTGATAGTGCAAAGTAGCAGCCTTTGTAACAACATTATGGGGAACACCAGTAATATGGATCTGGAATTTCAAGGCTGTGGAGAGAAGAGGGTCAGATAGTGGGATATTAAAATTAGGATACAACGTTAAAAATACTATTCCTGCATTCAATGTAGTTTGGACGGTGGCAATCATGGCATGTTGATACCGTAAGAACCGACTATCAAGCAGAGTGACCCTAGAAACCACTGGGAGGCCTTTTCTACCATGGAAAGAGAGAGCAAACTTGATGGCTCCTAGATAGAGGTGAGTATAACCTTATTAGATCCATTGAGGTATGATATCCGAAGGTATCTCAAGGGTAAAAAGTTACTCTTTATCAGTAGTAGGGACCTGAAGTTGATCAAAGCGAGAGGCTTGTACCAACTCTTTCAAAGGAGGAGTCTTTTTAGGTCGCAGAAGAGCAGTCCACTTGGACTTGGTAGGTGTTTTGGGAAAGACGGTATAAGGGTTAAGAAGAGGAGTAGGAGTAGCAGTGATGACTTGGTCATCAGGGACATAAGATAACTCATAGAGGTAATCTAAAGAGGAAGACGAAGAACGGGAAGAAGAGGAATGGCGTGGAGAAGAAAACAGGGAAGAAGAAGAGGAAGGGGAAGCCATTAACACAAAAGAGAGTTTAATTTTTGGTAAAAACCAGATCTGAACCAACACCACCTGCTGGAGAAATTGGAGTAGGTAAAGACACAAAAAGCTAATCAAGGCCGATCAAGAACCCCCCTGATCATAGTACCTAACTACAAAGCAACCCGAGCCAAACAGGGCACTGAACGACATCCTTAGCCTAAAAGCCCACAATGCTCAAGGGTCTTTTTCTACCAGTAGGGACCATAAGCAGGGATTACTTGCAAAAGGGCATGGCCTAGACTGTATCTTTAGCTATAACAGGTTCAACCAGACAAGAGGGATGGCTAGAATAGGAGTTTAGTCGGAGAAGAAAGAACTTGGCTCTGATACCATTTTAGGGAGAAATGATAGGGAGAGACACAAGGAATATTTTCACACAAGGAATCGATTTTCCTTTCTTCATTAACATAGAGCCCTTTTATAGGGAAAAGAGTACATTGGATTCCATACATTGTGGATCCCACATGGGTCCTTATGACTACTGACACTCAACACACTGGAAATACAAATAAGGCAAATAAGACAACATACTTTTAATAAAGCAACTTTAATAAAGTACATACGCATGACATACGAGAAGATAAGCCTAGTCATTATCAGAACTGTCAGTGCTGTTGGCTGGATAAAAGGTAGCATGATCAATGAGCCAGTCGTTGTGCTCATCAAGGAGGCACTCGATTGGAAGATCAATGAGGTGACCAGATTGGTGGAGATCCCAAGCCTTATCTAAACGAGTAAGAAGTGGAGCCGAAACTTGTTGTGGCAGAGTGTCATTGACTCGACACATAGTGTAAAGAAATCTGCTCTATTCGTCTCGATGGTCGAAACGAGTGTGGTAAGGATCATATGGTTTGATTCCATAGATATGGAAAGCAGACACATATTGTATGTGATGGCAGGGGTCGTGAAGTTGGTCAAAAGTCTGATGGATGAGAGGGGGTTGGTGGAAGAGGATTATGATATGAGGAATATCCGGATATGGGTCAGTAGAGGAGGGGAGATATCCAAATAATAAGGTAAGCCAATGTTCTAGTGGGGCGAACAATTGGAGAAACTGTAGGATAGGATTAACCGGGTGGTGGTGGTTGTGAAGAGGATCTGTCCATTGACCTAAAAACCAATGAAGGGTAAGAAGGGGAAAATTAAGGGCGATGGTGTGAGTGGAATAGAGGTGCTAGAATATGCACTTGTAAATGAGAGGAAATTCTGAGATTTCAACAGGAGAAGTAAAGGTAAATATTGTTAGGAAAGGGTAGTCAGGGTGAAAACAAAGTCTAGAGATGGGGAGTCCGTATCGTCGAAGAGAGACTTCGAGGAGACGGAATGCTATAGTTTTGCTATAAGAGAGGACTGTTCTTAAGGTGAGTTTTTAGAGGATTTCTGGTGGAAGGGTTGGAGGAAGGGAACAACAAAGGTTATGACCTGGTGGTGGCAGAGACTGGGAGGTGGAGGCTCCAGGGGTTATGGGGAAAAGTAAAGGGATAATGGCAAAGGTTGAGGTAGGTCTGGAGAGGAAGTCCATCATCAGTTCCCCCGGCCACTGCTACCTCTACCCCTGTGACTACTACACCACCAAAATCTATCCATACCATCATATCCCCTTCCGAAAACCCTCTATCTGAGTATCTTACAACCCTTACTATCTCAGAACCAGCCCCCCTTCCTTCTTTTATGAATGAAGGACCTCATCCTGCTGCCCCTCATGTTTCTGAAATGGATGATGACCCTGAAATCTAGAATCCTGAGGAACCACTTTGACAACCATATGTCCCACCTACTCCTTTTACCCCATATCAAAATCAGGACCCGAAGCAATTTTTTACCCTGGATGATATTCCTGTTTCCAAATGGGCATCTCGGATTGCTGATTTTCATGTATGGATTAATGTTGAACTACTTCATGAAGGAGCTTCATCCGTTACTGTCTTATCGAAATTTGTTGCAAGACTCCAAGGCAAACTCAGGGAATGGTATTTAGCTCTTGGTCCTTTCAGACAACTGCAGATTGTACAACTTACTGAGAGCCAGTTTTTTACCACTCTCTATCAAGATTTTCTTGGTCCCGTCTCAAATGATCTCTCAAAGGCCCGTGATGAGTTTCTCCAGATGAAGTGCTGTTCTCTTCTTCGTTCAGATCTTGACAGACATTTCTTAAGAATGACCGATCGATTTCATAAAATTGGTGGTATTGATGATGAGAATTTAAAGCAAGACTTTTTAAACTCTCTCCCAGAGCCTCTTGGCGCAGATACACAGCAGTTTTTGAAGAACCAGAATATTCCATTGGCCTCATGTACTATTGGTTCTTTATACAGCTATGGTGTCACTGCCCTTGATAAGCTTTGTAACATCAAGAAAGTCTGGAAAGATTTGCAAGATCGTTCTGACAAAGTCTCCTCTGCTTGTGATACCTCTTATCTCAAAATTAAGTGCAAAGGTGATAAAACTTGTGACTGTGCTACCATAAAGCCATCTCATCACCGACGGTTTCCTCTTTTCTCTCACAAAAGGAAACCCCAAATCAAACAGAAGAAGAAATTCTCTTTTCATTCTCCAAAGAAGAGATGGCGCTTCCTCCGAAAAAAGCAAAATAGAGGAAAGAACAAGTTCTCTGCTTGTTATGACTGTGGAAAAAAAGGACATTTTGTAAAAAATTGTCCTCTGTCTCGAAAGAAAGATAAGGTCATGCACATGCTCTCCTCTCTTCACCATGAAGACCTTCAAGATGCTGACCTTGGGTCTTTATATTCTCTTGATGAAACTCCTACAGACCTCTCTCTTTTCGCAATAGATTTCCCTGATACAGACTTAGACCCAGAATCTTCCCTCTCTGAGTTCGAGGAATCTGATCCCCTCTACCAGGTAATACCTCTCCTTCCCTCTACCAAAACTATTGCTCATCCTCCTTTCCTACAAAGTCAGTCAGTCTCCCTTCCCCATGTCTCTATCAAAATACTTCCTGATCCATATGCTAAACCTATACCCCTTATTGCTTTCCTTGACACTGGAGCTGCTACAACCATCCTAAATCCAAAGGTTCTCCCCACACCTTTCTGAAAACCTCAGGATCCACCTCTACCTTTTCTTGCAGCCAATGGTGAAATCTTCCACATCACCCTTGTGTCTCGACAACCTATAAAAATCTAACTTCTCCCAACTTTGTCAATAACCCATACAGTCCTAGGAACCCATTTTCCAGGCAAAGACCTTATCATCGGGTTTGATATTCTTCGCCATCTTCCTCTTCGATGGACACCTCAAGGTCTTGTCTATAAGCAACAACTTCTCCCTTGGTCCCCTATTTCTAACTTCTTTCTTGCAGGTACCTCCCTCTTTGAAGAAATTAAAGCACATATTCTCTCAACATCTTGTGCAGAATCTCATTCGGATTTTCTTACAAAGTGTTCTCATCCTTTATGGCAGAACCCTGATTTCTTCATTACACTTCCTTTTAAGAAAAATGAAGATATCAATTCGACAAAAGCCAGCCATCCAGGCCTCAATCCAGAACATCTTTCCTTGGCTATTCAAGAGATTCAACAACTCTAGTCTCAAGGACTTTTGGAACCGACCTTCTCTCCATGGGTATGCCAGGCATTTTATGTTAACAAAAGAACAGAACAAATTCATGGAAAATTGAGAATGGTGATTAATTATCGGC
Source organism: Macadamia integrifolia (assembly GCF_013358625.1). Taxonomy (NCBI): domain Eukaryota; kingdom Viridiplantae; phylum Streptophyta; class Magnoliopsida; order Proteales; family Proteaceae; genus Macadamia; species Macadamia integrifolia. The sequence continues at coordinate 336,438 of NW_024870467.1, read as the reverse complement.
CTTTAAATTTCTTTTTGGCTGATGAAAAGTTTCCTCTCCCAACACGTCCAGCTTTACTTCTCTAGTTAGCCCATGCTACTGTATTCTCCAAGTTTGATCTCAAAGCAGGTTTTTGGTAACTTGGAATTTTTCCTGAAGACAGACCAAAGATGGCTTTTTGCATTCCAGGCTACCATATGCAATGGACAGTCATGCCTTTTGGTCTCAAGACAACACCATCTATCTTCCAGAGAGTTATGATGAAGATTTTTGCTCCCATCCAAGACCATGCTCTTATATACATTGATGATATTCTTCTCTTCTCCAACATAGAAGTAGCCCATCTTCAACTTCTCCAACACTTTCATCAAACTGTTCAAAAATATGGTCTTATGCTCTCCCCCAAGAAGATACAAATTGGCATCCCTTCTATTGATTTTCTTGGTGTTACTATCTCCAAAGGACAATATCATCTGCAACCACATATTGCAATTTCTTTGCAGCTATTTCCAGATGGTCCTCTCACCAAAAATCAAGTTCAAAAATTTCTTGGGATCGTCAACTATATGACAGAGTTTCTTCAACAACAGATCATACATACTTCCTTGCTACATCAGCTTTTGCATAAGAATGCTCCTCCATGGTCTGCTGTTCACACAACAGCTATACAGGCTTTAAAGAAACTCTCTGAGAACCTCCCCACACTTCAGATTCCCTCTACGGGAAAAAGAATCTTACAAACAGATGCCAGTGACACTCACTGGGGTGCAGTTCTTCTTGAAGAACAGCCTTTCACAACTACAAGAACTGTTTGCGGTTACAAAAGTGGATCCTTCAAGCCCTTTGAAGCTCATTATCACTCTACATTTAATGAAATTCTAGCAGTCAAATGAGGCATAGAGAAGTTCCAATTCCATTTAATTGGCCATCAGTTCCTAGTCGAACTCGACATGACCAGTTTTCCTCGGATGCTTGAATTCGCCAGAAGCATCTCCTTCAGGCACAACTTCTCCGATGGGCTCAGTGGTTCTCCCAATGGTCTTTTGATGTTAAACACATTAAAGGAAAAGAAAATGTTTTGGTAGACTTCCTCTCCAGAAAGTGCATAGATTAATTATGGTGATCTACTTCTAACTACCGCTCTAAACAAATGCATCTAAAAACGTCTTAACCAATACATCTAGGAATTTAAATACTTCAGACCAAATAGATAGAAAGTAAATAACTGAAAGCAAAAGTGATAAAAGGCAATAAAGTAAAGGGCTGAGATAAAGTAAAGTAATAAAGTAAAGGGAAAAGAAAAAGTGCTGAAATTAAAAGGGAAGAAAGCTAGAGAAAGGCACACCAGTAGGTCTCTCTGCTTAGCCCGAGGGGTACACCGCAAATAATGTAAGATTCCCTACTTAACTAGAGAGTAATTTTTACAAGGGCTCTTCTACTTAGCTTTAGCGAAAGGGATAACTGAAAGTAAAGAATTGATAGTAAAAACTGAAATAAAAGGATGATTCTATGGCTAGAAGGGGCAGAGCCAACGCATCAGCTAGCCATGACCCTTGGGGGAAAGGAAAAACAATAAAATAAAAATGAAATTAAAAGCCTAAGTTAAGAATGAAAGGGTAGCAGGAAGAGGGAATGAGAGGGGGTGAGAGGACTTATGAAGAAGCCTACCTACCTGAACTTCAATACTTGAACTTGAAAACTTGGTTGAGATTTAAAATACTACCAGCCCTAAAAACCAGATCTAGAATAAACCAAATCTTAAGTTGTTAGGACTAGAGAAGACAAATCTGAACTTGAAAAGAGAAGCTCCACATTTTGTTTTTGTCACCTAGAACTAAGCCTAGAACTAAGCCTAGAACTAGAAATCAAAATTACAATTGAATACCATAAAACCTAAAAGAAAAATTGCATTCATGAAATAAATATCCATTATGTAAGTGCTTAAAACAAAATCAAAAACAAAGAGCTAGAGAAGAAGACCTAAAGAAGAACTAGAGAAAGAGAACTAAAGAAAATCCTAACAAAAGAGAAGAAAAAGATGTGCCCTCTCCTCTCTTGGATAATTTTTACAAGGAATAGGGGAGAGAGAGTCCAATGAATTGGGTTTCCTAATGGTAGGATTTTTTTAGATTTTCTTTGCTGATGTGGAGGGAAGAGAAGAGAGAAAAGGAGAGAAATCATATGAGAGAGAGGGAATCCCACGATTTTTCTTGCCTTTTTTTCCTATTTTTTCTCTTTATTTTCTATTTTCCCTCTCTTCTTCATGTTTGGCAGCCTCTCTTGCTTTGAAAAAATTTCTTCCTTGCCTTGAATCGATTAGGGAAAACTTCTAATTGATTTGGAAATTCCATCCATGCCCTTTGTGCTTTAAGTAGGTGGAAAGCAGGGAATCTTCAACAAAATCACCAAAATGTATGAGAGAGAAGGCCTTCAATGCACAAGGGGGTCCATTGATCCTAGTTGACATCTTAGAATGTCTCTTGTACCCCTGGGATAATAGTAGAATGGCTGGGCTTGCATCGCAGTTCTATTCTAGTACATTATTCTTTTTCTGAATTGAAAAGAATAATCACATGTATGGGTGCCACAACGAATGTGTACTTTTAATGCAACACATCCTTCTTGCTCAAAATTCCATCCTCTTCACAGTCATGAAAAGAAATAGGACCTCTTTTTGTGTAAAAATGGAGATATGGCTCCCGATTGTCCCTAAGGCCTTCAAAATTCAAATCCTGCAAAAAAAGAGTAAAACCCAAGGTAGCTCCGTTCTAAATATGTAAAAATGCATGCTTTATAATCTAGATTTCACATATAAATGTACTCATCAGAATTCCCCCACACATAGACTTTTCTTGTCTTCGAGCAAAACAAAAAAAAGAATAAAAGCAAAGAACCTAACTCACTTTCGTATGATTCATGGTTGCACTTAGCATATGCAACAAGCCTTTAAACCCTTAGGTCACCGTTAGCGGACGAGTTGTGTCTCATGGGTGTTTGTAGTGAATATAGATCCAAAATTTAGAAAAAAATAAATCCCAACTTTAGCTAAAGGTAAGGGCCATATCGATTTGGAGCGAAGATAATTCCTCTTACACTTGATCTAGGGACCCCCACACTTGAATTTTTATTACCCAATATCAAATCCAGGCACTAACATATTTCTTAATTTGGGACTCACCTTGTCTCTTCCAAAACAGCCTTATCTTAAGGCAAGACCACTTGTGAAGTAATAGGGAACCAAGAACTAAGGTGTTGGAGTGTTTTCGACCAAACATGTTAACATTCTTTCTTGCTATGTGGTTTTCTATTTTTTTTTTTTATATAATAAACTCTATCCTACTCCACTATTGTTGGCCTGAATGACATGGTGAAGCAAACAGCAGACACCCAAGTTACTATGTTGCTTTCCTTTTTGCATATGCCCACATAGACAGTGATGCCGGAGTTCTTTAAAAAAATTCTTCCCTAAGAGTTTCAATCAAGACACCACACTTCCTGAGGCACAATGCCCTATCTAGTTCGAAGGAAATCAATTATTACTTTTCATTTATATCACTTTCCACACTTCATTTAAAATTGTGTATTTTTCAACTCATGCCAATCTAAAAAGAAGGTCTCAACTCCAAATCAAGAGTACAAAGAACCTATAGATTTACATATGGTCCATCACCATAAAACAAGGGTCTCTTATTTTTTAAAAGAGAGTCTCATCTCAAGATGCAGGCTTGCTTCTTTTTTCTCAATAGGGTTTTTATGGTTCAAGATGGGTACCTTAATCAAAACTATTACTTTCATACATCAAGCAACCGAATAGTATGATCATTAGCCGAACGCCAAAGTAGGATTTATATCCTTAGCAAGCTTAAAAAAAAAAACAAAACAAAACAAAACAAAAAAACTCAAGCAAAGGGGAAAAAAACAATAACAAAAGGAAACTGGTTTCCCTCCCCTACACTTAAGTCATGCAATGTCCTCAGTGCATGAAAAGAATTTAAAGCAAAGACAATACAAGGGGGTAATACTTGGGTAAAAGTTAGTCATTTATGTAAAGAGGTTCATGGAGATCCATGACCTCTTCCAGGGTAAAAGTTAGTCATTTATGTAAAGAGGTTCATAGAGATCCATGACCTCTTCCAGAGTAGAAGATGAAAACTCAATGAAGGGCTTCAACCATTGAAAAATTGCACCTGTGCTAGGGCTCAACACCTCAATAGCACTATGAGAAAAAATAGTTTTCCCAACATAAGGACCATCCCAATGGGATCTCAACTTACCTGGAAACCTAGAATTGTAAAGAAAAACCTTATTACTAGGTGTGAAAGACTTCCGAAGGATTTGTCTATCATGAAAAGCCTTGGTTTTTGCCTTATAAATCCTAGCATTGTCATAGGCATCATTGCAAAGCTCCTCCAACTCAGCTAGTAGGAGTCCACTATGAGTACCAGTAGTAGGCAGGTCAAAATTTAGAAAAATAAATCCCAACTTTGGCTAAAGGTAAGGGCCATATCGATCCAGAGCAAAGATAATTCCTCTTACACTTGTTCTAGAGACCCCCACACTTGAATATTTATTACCCCATATCAAATCCAGGAACCAACATATTTCTTAATTCATGACTCACCTTGTCTCTTCCAAAACATCCTTATCTTAAGGCAAGACCACTTCTGAAGTAATAGGGAATTAAGGACTAATGTGTTGGAGTATTTTTGACCAAACATGTTACCAAGGCATTGATGATATTTGCACATACTTTCCTACTGTGTGGTTTTCTTTCTTCTTCCTTTTCTTTTTTTTTGGAGAACTCTATCCTGCTCAACTACTATTGGCCTGAATGACATGGTGGACCAAACACCAGACACCCAAGTTACTTTGTAGCTTCACTTTTTGTATATGCCCATATAGACAGTGATGCAAGAGTTCTTTCAGAAATTTCCTCCCTAAGAGTTTCGATCAAGACACTTCGCTTCCTGAGGCACAGTGCCCTGTCTAGTTCCCAAGAAATCAACTCCTACTCTTTCTTTCCACAGTTCATTTAAAATTGTGCATTTTTCAACACATGCCAAATTAAAAAGAAGGTCTCAACTCCAAATCAAGAGTACAACGAACCCATAGACTTACATATGGTCCAACACCATAAAACAAGGGTCTCTTGTTTTTCAAAAGAGAGTCCCATCTCAAGATACAGGCTTGTTTCTTCTTTTCTCAATAGGGTTTTTATGGTTTAAGATAGGTACCTAAATCAAAACTCTTAATTTCATACATCAAGCAACCAAATGGTATGATCATTAGCCAAAAATCAAAGTAAGACTTCATCCATAGCAAGCTTAAAAACAAAAAGAAAAACAAACACAAACAGATGAGAAAAGCCAAAAAAAAACTGGTTTTCCTCTCCCACACTTAAATCATGCAATGTCCTCAATGCATGGAAATAATTAACAGTAAGGACAATGCAAGGGGGTCATACCTAGGTAAAATTCAGTCATCTATGTAAAGATTTTCATGGAGATCCATGACCTCTTCACTAGTAGTAGTAGGAAGCTCAAGGAATGGTTTTAAACACTGACCATTAACCTTGAAAATTGCACTTGTGCTAGGGTTCACAATCTCCACAGTCCCATGGGGATATACATGATATACAATAAAAGGTCCATCTCAGTGGGAACGCAACTTACCTGGGAACAAATGCATTCTTGAGTTATATAACAAAACTTTGTCGTCAACTTGAAAAGATTTCCTAAGAATTTGTCTATCATGGAAGGCTTTGGTTTTGGCCTTGTAAATCCGAGCACTATCATAGGTGTCATTACTAATCTCCTCTAACTCTGCTAGGTGGAGTTTCCTATGCGCTCCAGAAGTAGGCAGATCAAAATTTAATTGTTTGATAGCCTAAAACACCTTATGTTCTAACTCAACCAGTAAGTGACATGCCTTCTCATACACCAGATGGTATGGAGATTGACCCAAATTGGTCTTATAAGCAGTCCTATATGCCCACAAGGCATCCACCAATCGATTAGACCAATCCTTGCGATTGGGATTAACAGTTTTCTCTAAAATCTGCTTGATTTGCCTATTGGACACCTCCACTTGGCCACTAGTTTGGGGGTGATAAGGGGTAGCCAGCTTATGGCTGATCCCATATTTCTTCATCAAGGCCTCGAGAGGCCTATTGTAAAAGTGTGCACCCCTATCACTAATAATGGCACGTGGTGTACCAAAGCGAGAGAAAATGTACTCTTTTATAAACTTGGCCACCACTTTGTGGTAATTAGATTTACAAGCAATGGCTTCAATCCATTTGGAAACATAATCTACAGTCAATAAGATATATAAATTCCCAAAAGAATTAGGGAATGGTCCCATGAAATCAATACCCCACACATAAAAAATCTCAACAATTAGAATTGGGTTGAGGGGCATCATATTTCTATTGGTCACACGACCTAAAGATTGACATGCTTTACAAGACTTGCAATACATAAAAGCATCCTTGAAGAGTCTAGGCCAATATAATCCACACTGTAAAACTTTGGCCACAATCTTCTTTGCACTAAAATGGCCTCCATATGCCTGATCATGACAAAAAGATAGAATGGAATGCTACTCATAATCAGGAACACAATGCCAGATAATTTGATCTAGGCACATCTTAAACAAATAAGGATTATTCCAAAAAATGTACTTAACTTGGGAATGAAACCTATATTTATCTTGGGTGGACCAATGGGCAGGTGTCACACCCATAACCAAATAGTTGACAATGTCAGTGAACCACGGTTCACTAGAGACTACGAACAACTGCTCATTAGGAAATCTCTCGTTGACTGGAGATTCACCAATCAAAGAATTAGGCAGTTGAGGTAGATGATCTGTAACCATCAGCTCAAAGAGCTCAGTCCACACAACTGGTTGGATGATGGGTGTAGTGGTGAACTCTTTCTTCAAGTGCTTAAAACTCTCGAAACAATATTTAGAGAACTCAAAGGGTTGATCCTTAGCTAGTAGGTTAGTTAGAGATCTAGCTACTTTGCTAAAATCCTTAATGAATCTCCTATAAAAGCCAGCATACCCCAAAAAGGAACGGATGTCCTTTACAGATTTGGGGGGTGGTAGATTGACAATAAGGTCCACCTTGGCTTTATCAATCATAATCTCATCTTTAGAAATCACATGACCGAGGACAATGCCCTCTTTCACCATGAAATGACATTTCTCCCAATTTAAGACCAAGTTCTTCTCCCTACACCTCTCTAATACCAATCGAAGATGGTGAAGGCAATCAAAGTAGGTGGAGCCATAAATGGAAAAATCATCCATAAAGACCTCAAGGAATGTTTCCACCATATCAAAAAAGATATTCATCATACACCACTGGAAAGTTGCAAGGGCATTGCATAACCCAAATGGCATGCGCCAGTAAGCAAAGGTTTTGAATGGGAAAGTGAAAGTGGTCTTATGTTGATCCTCATGGGCAATTTGGATTTGGTTAAAACAAGAATATCCATCTAGGAAACAATAACATTCATGGCCAGCTAGACGCTTTAACATCTGATCAATAAATAGTGAAGGAAAGTGGTCCTTTCAAGTTACTGTATTTAACCTGCGATAGTTAATACAAACTCTCCATCCCTTTTAGATACAAGTTGGAATTAACTCATTATTGGCATTTTGAACTACAGTAATTTCAGACTTCTTTGGCACAACTTGAATTGGACTTACCAGTTGACTGTCAGAAATGGGATAAATGATCCCATTATCCATCCACTTTAAAATTTCTTTTTGCATGGCTTCCTTCATCACTGGGTTAGCTCTTCTCTGGGGTTTCGTTGAAGGTTTTGACCCCTCAATGATATGAATATGATGTTGAACAATAGAAGGGCTAATTTCTTTGATGTCAACCATGGTCCATCCTATGGCTTCCTTATTTTCCCTTAAAAGCTTGATCAACTCCTCCTCCTAACTAGAAATCAAACCAAAAGCAATAATAACTGGAAGAGTATGATCTTCTCCCAAAAAAACATATTTAAGATTAGAAGGCAATTTCTTCAACTCAAGCTTAGGAGGCTCAACAATGGAGGGCTTGGGCATTGGAGTAGACAAGGTTCCAATGGGCTCTATAGGTGGTTGGAGACTCCAAACCTTAGACATAGTTTTCTCATCAAAATCACCCAATTGTTCCATACACTTTGAAATCCAGAATCAAAATCAGTATCAAAATATGTCTCAATGGAATTTGGGATTTCCTGGAGCACATGAACTTCTTCTTCATCTAATAAAGTTGCTTCCCTAACCTAAATACATTAAAGTCCACTGAAGTGTTGCCAAAGGAAAGCTTCATTAGACCATTCCTGCAATTAATTAAGGCATTGCTGGTAGCAAGAAACGGTCTACCTAAAATGATTAGGATTTGATCTCTTATGGAAGAAACATGTTGGGTGTCTAAAACAATGAAATCAATAAGGAATAAGAATTCCAAAATTTAATTAAGACATCCTCAACCATTCCTTTTGGAGTCTTGATAGATCCATCTGCTAGTTAAACCGTGACAGTCATCGGTTTTAGCTCTCCCAATCCCAACTATTTATAAACAGAGTAGGGCAATAGATTGACACTTGCACCTAAATCAAGAAAAGCGTGGTCAATCTTGGTGTTACCACTAACACAAGAGATTGTTGGGCACCTAGGGTCCTTATATTTAGCCACCATTGGTTGAGCCAAGATGGTGCTAATATTGGCAGCCAAGAAAGCTTTCTTGGGCACATTTGTAGTCTACTTATGAGTGCATAAATATTTAAGGACTTTAGCATAAGGCGGTACATAGGATATTACATCTAGCAAGGGGAATTTGACCTGCACCTTCTTAAAAACATCAAGAATTTTATCATAGGCAGCATTTTTCTTATTGTTTATCCGTCTTTTAGGGAATGGGGCTTTAGGGACATAGACTCATTCAAATGTTTCTTCTCTAACAACTTCAGGTTCATCAGACAAACCTGGAAAAGGAAGCTGAGTGCTAACCTCATCAGAAAAGTCCTTGGGATTATAAGGTAGAATGGGTACACAATCATCCCTTTTGTATTCACGACCACTCCTTAAGGCATAAATGTAATTACAATGATTGGAGGGATCTTTTTGTGGACTCTTTTGAATTGAATTCAACTCATTTGAAACTGGTTGATGATTCATATTCACATTCCTAGGATTTGGTTTAGGCTGACTAACCATCTTCCCTTTTTCCCTTTCATGCAAAACATTAGCAAGTTGGGAGATTTTCTTCTCCATGTTATGTTGGCTTGTCATGAAAGTACTCATGAGAAGTTCCATGCTTTTCTCTAAAGAAGAAAGGCTAGCCATCTTGGAGGTTGATTTACAAGTGGTGGTGGAATAGTAGATTGAGTGGGGATCTTAAAATTGTTCTGTTGATTGGGAGGCATGTTCCTTTGATTAGTTTGTTGGGGAACAAACTGCCCTTGACTCAAGGGTTGAAAATTAGGACCTGCTTGATTATTGGCTTGATTCCAAGAGAAGTTAGGATGGTTCCTCCATCCTGGATTATAGGTCTAACTATAAGGGTCGTTTTGGAACATGGCATTCACATTTTCAGGACCTACATTCAAATCATTCACACAAGAAATATTAGGGCACTCCTTCATCACATGTGTGGGAGATTGGCACCAACTACACATAGGCACAAAATGATTTATTTGGTTTAGTTGGACAGGTCCTTTGACTACTATGGCTTTGAGTCTCTTGATAGTACTCTCAAGTTGAGCCTCTCTGGCCACAACACCTTCTACAAGGTAACCCTTAGTTGTCCTCTCAATTTCTTGAGTAGACTCCCATTCTTTGGTTTTCTCAGCCAATTCAAGCAAAAAGTTTCAAGCGTCGTCTTCATCTGTAAAAAATGTAAAACCTTTGGGGCATATAGACTGTAACAACTACTTGGTCTGATGATCAATACCCTCATAAATGATTTGACAAAGTTGCCATGTATCAATTCCATAGTGAGGGCATTCTTGAAGGAGGTCCTTAAATCTCTTTATAAATTTGGAGAACGACTCACTAGGTTTCTTCTTGATTTGAAGAATGTCACTCCTGAGTTTATTGGTTTTATGCAAAGGAAAGAACTTTTTCAATAAGACTATAGTAAATTGATCCCATGTGGTAATGGAATTGGTAGGCAGACCATAGAGCCGTTTCTAGCTTGGTCGTTAAGTGCAAAAGTTATGAACCTTAATTTTACAACATCATCAATCAACTGTTGGACCTTAATTAGAACACAAACCTCCTCAAATTCCCTAAGGAATAGGCATGCATCCTCAGAGGGCAGCCCATGAAATGGGGCCACATAGTGATGAACTGAAATTTGAGCCCATAATTATTGCCCTGAGCTCAAGGTAGAACTATGTAGGAAGGTTGGGCTGTTTTAGCAAGATAGAACATATCTTTCAGAGATCTAGGTGGAGGGTTTTGTTGTTGGTCTCCCATATTGAAATGTACTAAAGAGAGTATACATATAGGGTCTCTACTTGTTGGATCTCTTCTTTCTAACTGATTCTCAGTGTTACGTACCCACCTAGCACTCATGCAACAGAACACTATCCACAACTAGAATAAGACAAACCACAAACACAAAAGAATGAATTTTTTTTTTGTGAGCTTACCGGCAGGGATCCAGGGTTGCTCAATTCCTAAGGTACTGCTTCAGGCTTGGTGACCTCCATCGATACAACTATTATTGCATTTTGTTCTTCTTAGAAATTCAATAATAATGGAAGAAAAAGAAAACACCTCTAATTTACCAAAAGAAACCGAAAAATAACATAGAACTATCTCCCCAGCAACAACGCTAAAAACTTGTATGAGATTTAAAAGTAACCACAAGCATACGGATCAATGTTGCTAACGAGTCGAACACAAGGAGAGCAGCCACTTATTTTAGGATTCTTCTAGTAATGCGAAAGTGCACAGATTAATTATGGTCATCTACTTCTAACTACCACCATAAACAAATAAATCTAAAAATGTCCTAACCAACACATCTAGGAATTTAAATACTTCAAACCACACAGATAAAAAGTAAATAACTGAAAGTAAAAGTGCTGAAATAAAAGATAATAAAGTAAAGGGCTGAGATAAAGTAAAGGGAAAAGAAACAAAATGCTGAAATTAAAAGGGAAGAAAGCTAGAGAAAGCACACAAATAGGTTTCTCTACATTGCCTGAGGGGTGCACCGCAAATAATGCAAGCTTCCCTACTTGACTAGAGAGTAACTCTTACAAGGGCTATTCTACTTAGCTTTAGGGAAAGGGATAACTGAAAGTAAAAACTGAAATAAAAGGCTGATTCTATGGCTAGGAGGGGCAGAGCCAACGTATCGGGTAGCCATGAACCTTGAGGGAAAGGGAAAACAATAAAGTAAAACTGAAATTAAAAGCCTATGTTAAGAATGAATGGGTAGCAAGAAGAGGGAATGAGAGGGGGGTGAGAAGACTTATGAAGAAACCTACCTACTTGAACTTCAATATTTGAACTTGAAAACTTGGTTGAGATTTGAAATATTACCAGCCCTAAAAACCAGATCTGGATTAAACCAAATCTGAAATTGCTAGGACTAGAGAAGACAAATCTAAACTTGAAAAGAGAATCTCCACACTTTGTTCTTGTCACCTAGAACTAAGCCTAGAACTAGAAATCAAAATTACAATTGAATACCATAAAACATAAAAGAAAACTTGCATTCATTAAATAAATATCCATTACATAAGTACTTCAAACAAAATCAAAAGCAAAGAGCTAGAGAAGAAGACCAAAAGAAGAACTAGAGAAAGAGAGCTAAAGAATACCCTAACAAAAGAGAAGTGAAAGATGCACCCTCTCCCCTCTTGGATGATTTTTATAGGGAATAGGGGAGAGAGAGTCCAACGAACTGGGTTTTCTAATGGTAAGATTTTTTTTAGATTCTCATTGTTGATGTGGTGGAAAGAGAAGAGAGAAAAGGGGAGAAATTGTATCAAAGAGATGGAATCCCATGATTTTTCTTGCCTTTTTTTCCTATTTTTTCTCTTTATTTTCTATTTTCTCTCTCTTCTTTACATTTGGCAGCCTTTCTTACTTTGAACAATTTTCTTCCTTGCCTTGAATCGAGTAGGGAAATCTTCTAATTGAGTTAGAAATCCCATCCATGCCCCTTGTGCTTTAAGTAGGTAGAAAGCAGGAAATCTTCAACAAAACATCCAAAAAGTATGAGAGAGAAGGCCTTCAATGCACAAGGGGGGTCCATTGATCCTACTTGGCATCTGGGAATGTCTCTTGTACCCCTGGGACAACAGCAGAAGGGTTGGGCTTGCATCTCGGTTCTATTCTGGTACATTATTTTTTTTCTGACCTGAAAAGAATAATCACGTGTACGGGTGCCACATTGAACATGTACTTTTAATGCAACACATCCATCTTGCTCAGAATGCCATCCTCTTTGCAGCCATGAAAAGAAATAGGACATCTTTTTGTGTAAAAATGGAGATATGATGCCTAATATTCCCTAAGGCCTTCAAAATACAAATCCTTCAAAAAGAGAGTAAAACCCGAGGTAGAGCCATTCTAAATATGTAAAAATGCATGCTTAATAATCTAGATTTCACACATAAATGTTCTCATCAGAGGGCACAGGCCCGAAGCGTGTCCTCTAGGGCCTGGATAGTCCTTTCTGACTACCCATCAGTCTGTGGGTGAAATGATGTGCTAAAATTCAGCTGTGTACCCATAGCCTTCTTCACACATGTCTAAATTTTAGAAGTAAATCTGGGATCTCGATTAGAGATGATGCTAATTGGTATACCATGGAGCTGGATGATGTTGTCAATGTACAACTTGGCCAACTTTTCCATGGAAAAGTGACTTTAATTGGGATGAAGTGAGCTACCTTGGTCAGGCGGTCAACAACTAACCAAATGGCATCAATACCCTTGTTGGTGCGGGGCAACGTTGTGACGAAGTCCATGGTAATGTTCTCCTATTTCCACTCTAAAATAAGTAGTGATTGTAGTAAACCATGAGGTCTCTATCTCTTTACCTTGACTTGCTGGCAAGTGAAGCACCTAGAAAATGTGTGGCTACATCATCTTTTATCCCTTTCCACTAGTAGGAAGCTTTTAGTTCTTTGTACATTTTGGTGCTTCCAGGGTGAATGGAGTACAGGGAAATGTGTGCTTCTCTCAAAATAGTATATCTCAAGTCACCATCACTGGACACGCACAACCTTCCCTTTAACTTAAGAATTCCCCCTTCAGTTAAGGAGAAATCTAGGTCTTTCTGTTTCCCTTCCTTGTAGTCTGATATTAATTTCTGTAACTCGGCATCAGTAGCCTGAGCTGCAGTAATCTTGTCCACTAGGCTACGTTGCACCACCAATGCTAATAGTGACATGGTGACACCTTCCACTAATAGATCCAAATCAAATTAGCTTCCTCGATAAGATGCTCATTAGTGGTCAATAATGCAAGAGTCAGGGACTATGATTTCTAGGTAAGTACATCAGCTACTACATTAGCCTTCCCTAGATGGTAGTGGATAGTACAATTATAATCCTTCATCAGTACCAACCAACACCTCTATTTCATGTTGAGCTCCTTCTGGGTGAAGAAATATTTGAGGATCTTGTGGTCATTATATATTTCACTCTTCTCACCATACAACTAGTGCCGCCAAATCTTTAAGGTGAAAATCACAGCTGCCAGCTCTAAATCATGGGTAGGGTAGTTATTTTTATATTCCTTCAGTTGGCGAGAGGCATAAGTGTAGACACCCAATTTTGTCACCCTCCTTCGGCTATGATGAAATGCGGATCTTGGACACGACTTTCAACTTCTGACTTCCGATCAACAGAGATGATGGACTATGAAAACCCAAAAACATTCCACTACCTAAAAACCTTGGAAACCCTACGTGGGAGAGAGGAGGGTCCAATTTTAACTTTCTATATATGAAGGAATCTGGTCAAGATGACCATACAGATGGATAGTGCTAGGAAATAAGATTCTGATGATATATGGCACGTCAAAATCAGACAGTCGGATCTCCTGCAATCATCCCTAGAAAATCACATTTTTCTATACGTATGTCGTGCACACTGGCAAGTCTGTTGAAAACTTGGAAAAATCCCTTACCTACCCAAAAATTCATCCCCTGCCTACCCAAATACCCAAAATTCATTCCCTACCTGAAAACCCCGCACGGGAGAGAAGAGGGTCCAATTTTAACTTTTCATATACGAAAGAATCTAGTCAAGATGACCATATAGATAGATAGTGCTCAAAAATATGATTCTGAAAGTATATGGCACGTCAAAATCAGACCATTGGATCTCCCATGATCATCAATAGAAAAATCAGTGATCATGCGCGCACTATGCGCTAGCTGCTGCCCAACCCCTGTCTACTGTCTAGCCCCTGCCTGCTTCCCAGCCAGCCTTACTTGCACGCGTGCTGTGTGGGCTGGCCTACTCTGGATAGCATGGCTTATGCCCCCGCATGACCTAGCTCGTACCCCACTGGTTGCTGCCAGAGTGCCAACTGGCTGCAGCCCATGCACGACTGCTACCTAGCCCTTGCTGCTACCTATGCCCATATGCATGCTGCCCCATGAGCCATATGCCACACATGTATGCTACCCCGCGTGCCATGTGCTATACACGGATGCTGCCCCGTGTGCCATGTGCCACAGACCAATGCCACTACCCACACAACTATGCCACTTCCTGTATGTCGTGTGCCGCACACCAATGCCATTGCCTGCACACCCATGCCACTGTCTACATGCCATGAGCAACACACCAATGCCACTACTCGTACACCCATTCCATTGGCCCGATGGGTGAAGAGGAAAAAGAGATTTCCTCTTCACCCACTTGGGACCAAAACCCACTTTTTGGCTAAAAATTCTCTCTCCCAAAGAAATCCCTTTTACCCATTGGATAAAAGCCCTCTTCACCCATTTTAGTCCAAGAGCCCTCTTTTGTCTGTTGGTTAAAAATTATCCCTCTTCCCCATTGGTTTGGAAATCCTATAAATAGCCCCCTCCGGTGGATTTTACACACCAAACAACCCCGCCTCACTCCATAGTGTTCTTGAGCTTTACTAGAAATAGAAAGCCCTCCCCCCTTGAGGTTCTTCGGATCTACGAAGAGATCTTTGTCAAGATTCGGAGCTCTGTTTGGATCTTTAAAGTGTTCTTCAAGGCTTTGGGGATCTTTAATCCATTTTTAGTCAATCTGTTTCTTTTCAAAAATGGCAGTTCCTAGTGGAAGCCCTGTTCGAGTGCCTCTGGAATCTTTCCAGAAATAGCTATTCCCAGGGAAAGCTCTGTCGAAGTGCCACCTTAGCCTAGCCCTCCTCTAGCCTATCCTCAGTGGAAGCTTTACTGGAGTGCCACCTCAGCCTAGCCCTCACCTAGCCTATCCCTAGCAGAAGCTCTGCCAGAGTGTCACCTCATCCTAAGCCCGAAAATAGCCTTCCCTGGCCAAAGCTCTGTCCGAATCTAAATCCATAAGTAACCGTTCCTAGCCGGAACCCTGTCCAAATACTATCACAGTCAACATCTCTCAAGAAAGGAAGTTGGAGGTCAAGACCATCTTCCCCTGAGCCAAGAGAACATGAAAGATAGCTCGAGCCGGTACTAATCAGGGGCCCACCCCTCTTGATCCGAAATAGGGGTTAAGTTCAGGTACAGTTTCTTAACCAACTTGTCATCATGTAGACTTTATATAGACCTTGTTTTAGTGTATATAGTAGTTTAAATTTAGTCAATGTATATATATGTGATAACTTAGCCATACATGTGGAATAGTACCAACTGTGGAAAATATTCGTTCTTAAGCATCTAGTAGGAAGACCGGTTGAACCGAGTGGATTGGATGCCTAACACCTTCCCAATTCTACAACCTGACACTTACCCTAAATCTCTGGACCAAACCGAATTTTGGGCCCTTTTCTTAGGAATTGGGCCCAACCCAGGGTCCTAGGCCTATAACCCTAGGTGGCACCTCCAAACCCCCATTTGTATGATCCTGATCCCCGTATTGGACCATCATCAAAATCTCGTCTTGAATGATGAATTTCACACTCTTGCGAAATAGGCCTCCACATAACACCGAGCGACAGGATGACGGTGTAGGATCCACAAGGTAAGCACACACGACGCACTCCCTCCCTCACATAAAAGAGATGGAAGAGAGGAGAGAGGATGGAATCGACACGCATAAGTCTATTTTTGATCGCTACCCTCAAAATAAGAAATGAATTTCCTATGTTGCATTGACACACGACCCAATCCCAGTTTGGAGGCATCACTATACATAACCATACCACTTGTACCGATTGAAATAGTCAAGACCAAAGCTAATACCAACCTTTGCCTTAGCTCTCTGAAGCTAGCAAATCATCAATCCCTAGCAAAGGGTACTGGTGTAATCAATACACAATCTCATATTTCCATCCTTCTTCTTGACGAACAATACTGGTGCTCCCCATGGGGACACACTAGGTCTAATGAATCCCTTCTTCAAAATATCCTGAAGCTATATATGTAGTTCCTTCAATTCTATGGGGGCCATGTGGTAAGGGTCTTTTAACACATGTGTCGACCCTTGGAGTAAGTCTATCACAAACTCTGTCTCTTGGTTCGGGGCCAATCTCATCGAATCATCTGGGAACACATCGAGAAATTCCCTTACCACATCCAATTTGGTCAATGGCCTGACTTCTATCTTAGTATCCATCATAGATGCTAAGTAGCCCCAACACCCTTGATCCAATAATTTCTTCATCTAGAGGGTTGACACAATAATCATCTTGTGTTTCTTGGGCTTATCTCCCACAAAGGTGAATTCTCCGTCATCACAAGGTCAGAAGATTATCATCTTCTCTGCATAAAGCACACTGGCTCTGTAAGAGGACAACCACTCGATCCCTAAAATCACATCGTAGTCAGTCATGTCCAACTCAATCAAGTGTCCTTTCAAGTCATATCCACTAATAGTCTTAGAGCATGTATCATAAAATTAATTCAAACCCACCACACTTCTTGTGGGTGTACTAACCGCCAAGCACTGAGTTAAGCTCTCAGTGGAATTCCCATCTTCTTCCTAAATGTCTGCGACACAAACGAATGAGAAGCCCCTGAGTCAAACAACACATGTGCAGGTAATAATGAAATCAATAAGGTACTTGTCACAACACCTGGTGTTGCTTCCACATCCTCAGCTGTCATAGCAAATACCCTCACCTGGGGTCTGTTTCCTGGCTATGTCTGTACGGCCTATTTGCCTTGTAAGTCTACAAAGGCTTAGGAGGTAAAGTGTAAGGTGCATCACCCGGCTGATGGTGGGAGCATGTCTTGGGCAAGTGACTAGGCTGATCATAGTGAAAACATCGAGGGTTTGAACCCACAGACTGAGATACACCACTAGACTAGGAGGATTGAGAGGTTTGGCTTGCTTTGGGCTTCCTGAACTGGACTAGAGCTGGGTTGAGATATGGGCCCCTGGAAAGCTTACTGGCACCCTTAGAATTAGTTGACCCCATCGGTCTCTTCCCCATCCCCTGGTGTGCCTTGAAGTTATCTCTATGCCGATCCTTGATGGACTTAGCCACTTATACTAGCTCCATATAGATTTGCAATTTTAGTCCCACCATTTTCGAACTAATGCTTGGCCTCAACCCTTTCTAGAACTTATTGGCCTTGGCCCAATCATTTCGAATATGTTCAGGAGCGAAGTAATATAGCTCATCAAACCTTTGTTCTAGCACCGAACGGGACCCTTACACCAAGTGCGAGAACTCACTCCCCATTCTGTCTTAAAGCTCTCAGGGAAGTAATTCCCGAAGAGTGTCTCTTTAAAATCCTCCCAAGTAGGGTTTGGGTTGGTTGCCCTTAGAATGCACTCAGTGGACATCCACTAAGCATCCACCTCATTCTAAAGTTGAAAACCCGCATATAGTATCTTTTGTTCATCAATGCAATCCATCAACCTAAAGACTTTCTCCATACCTCAGACCCATCTTGATGGCAACAACTGATCTTGACCCACATTCGAGAAGTACCGGGGCTGAAGCTGAAGCCTTTGAAAATTTTTCGTCATTTTGGTGAGATCGGTCCACACCTCTATGTGTCCCTATGCTTGCCCTTGTGCTGCCCCTATGCGCCCTCGGGTGTTTGGGGTGGCCAGGCCAGCAGGTACCAGGGCTGGTGTTAGTGGGGTAGGGGGTGCGGGTGCATTTGGGCCTCAATAGCAGCTTGGATCCAATATCAATCCTGGCCATAAACTAAGCTTGTCATTGTTCTATTCCTAGTATCATATTACCCATTATGGAGGAAACGTCTTGGGCCATGAGGATGGGTGGGGCCAATGGAACATTAGGTGGCCTATCTCGATTCTAGGCAGGGGATGCGGGAAGCGACGCATTAGAATTGGAATAGGTGTTCCGGCATGACATGATTCATATTAAGTAATTTTATTAGCCAATAATACCTGTGCAAATAGCATGTTACATTTAACATGCATAGAAGGGGTCCCACATGGTATACACATAAGAACATGCATTATTCAAATAAATAATTAAAATAAATAAAAAAAATTTAACCCACACTGTAACCTTAACCAGAAACAGGGAAAAATTCACCGAAA
This sequence comes from Macadamia integrifolia, assembly GCF_013358625.1. Classification (NCBI taxonomy): domain Eukaryota; kingdom Viridiplantae; phylum Streptophyta; class Magnoliopsida; order Proteales; family Proteaceae; genus Macadamia; species Macadamia integrifolia. The sequence continues at coordinate 317,777 of NW_024870467.1, read as the reverse complement.
ACAAGACGATTCCACCAGAAACATTAGTCCTATTTCTAGTGGAGAAAATAGAGAATGATTTACCTAGAAAAAGTTCACCTGAAATAGCCATGAGATTCAGCTCAGTGTTTTCGGTGACCTTGTTTCTAGTGACCCAAAATACGCTATAAAGAGGTGCGAGGGTCAATTTCTCTTCACCACAACCTATTGTTTCTTGTGGAGAAGAAGGATAAATTGCCAAGGAAGATTACCCCAGCCATTCCAAGCCAAGTCCACCCATGTTCTCGCTCGATTGTCGTCGCCTTCACATTCACGGTGAGTTCCTCTTCCTTACTAACCTAGTTTTTGAGGTTTTTGACTATCATTTTATTCCCTAACATAGGTTTTGATCTCCAAAACCCTAGGTACTTTCCTTTTACGACAATGTTTGGATGTCGAGCCCTTCCCCGTCGTGCTACCGCACAGCAACAATACGCTCTCCTAGTGGAGGAACAATATGACCACTACTGGCTCTGGTCCTTAGTTGAGCAAAACCATTGGGATTCCTTTAAAGACAAGAACATCGATCCTGGAAAATATATCCGTGTGAGGTACTTCCAATAGTTTTGTATCCATTAACGGTTTGAGGCTCTTGGTTGGTACCACATTCTGAAGTTGGACAGGTTGTACTATCACTGGCTCGTGCGATACTTCAACTATAACCTTTGGTACAAGAACCACGGCATCGAGTGTATGAGGATCACCTCGAGGGTGAAGGGGGTTGACATCTCCTTCAAAATGGCAGTGCTTGTAGAGATTTTATGGATCTCCAATGAAGGAGTTAGCCTATGGTCCTCCTAGGACTTTGTCTTATGAGTTCCAGAATTCTAAGGTCCAGGCAAAGATGGACCATATGCTGACCAAAAATGCCTTTGGGTGGCACCGTACCGTTAACTACCATACTACCCGTAAGGTGGTTTGTAGGGTCATCCAGCTGAACATCCTCCCTACTAGGGGGAATTATGATGAGGTGCCCATACTGTAGGCCTACATCACCTATTGTGTCTACATGGGGGTGCAACTCCGTCTTCCCTATTTACTGATGTGGACCATGGTGAAGGCTAAAGACCGTAAGGCCAGTGTTGGGCTCAAATGTAAGCCACACTAATTATACTAACCGCAAGCACACAATGTCAGTTGTAACTAAGGGTCAAACTCAGGGAGGCCAAGTGCTTAATTAACACACTTCCAAATGAGGCAGAGTGCAAATATCAAGAGAGTTAACTATACTAATTTAACTAAGTGTGCAAGATAATTCTAACATTTAAAGTATCAAATTAAATTAGCGCAATTGAATTTAACTAACCAATGGAGAATAATGTAATAAAATTATTGGGGAAGGCTCATTCAGGATTGGGATTCACCATGGGAATAAGTTGAATTAACAATAGGCATGGAGATATATTACACATAGTAAGATTTAGGTCTATGGGAGATGTGGCAATGGCTAACATACCCCATGAGTAGTATCATTCAATATGCAATATTAAGCTAAACACCATAAATCATAATTAATGTCACTATGGTTATGGTGGCTATCATGTTTATGGTCTTATTGGATGATAGACACAATGCGGTGGTCAACCATAGTAAGTCAAACTAGGTTTATGTCCGTTAAAGTAAAGCATGCTCGTTATTTATTCATACTAAGCACTCATGGCTTCACCAAAATCCCAAAAGAATGGGTTTAGCTGGCCATGGGAGTGGTGGTGATCATGCTACTTAAATTAAAAATAAAAGACATAGCAATGGAAATTAAATTTAAAGTAAAAGAACCTGAATTGAAGAACAACTGTAGAATTTTATTGAAGAAGAGAATAAATTCCAAGTTTCGGCACATCCAAACTCTAAAGATGCTTCTAAATATTCAATTACAATGCTAATGGCTCCAATAAAATTTTGCAGAGAAAATGAAAAATTATAATTTGTAAACATAAATTATTCAAAGCTAAACTAATGAAGTGAAAGAAGAAAGATAGGGGAGAGGGAGCTTGGTTCCTTTGGAGAGAGGAAAGCTCCTCTATCAATAGAGTTTAGCTACCTAAAGAATGAGAAGAAAAAAATAAAAATCAAAACCTATAATAGAAACGACCCAAAATTTGATAATCCCAATTCCATTTACAATATTTCTTTTAATCCCAAAATAGAAGATATGATAGAAAGTAAAATTCATCCCATTATGTGATTAAAAAGTAAAATAGAAGGTTGACTCAGCCTAAATCTTCCTTGTAGAAATCGTCCACCTCATAGGAAATCCATGGAATTTATTCTGTAGATTTTTCCAATAAGGAATCTTCTAGGCTCTGGCCAAGCTGGCTAGAGTTTGGTTCCTTGGGTTGAATTTGACACTTGTGCTCCACTTAGTCCACTTCTGACCTGAATTCTAAAAACAAGAGAAAATACCTAGAGTAGCCTTGTTCTGGGAATTAAATGATGTAAATAATTGGATTAATTTGCATATAAAAAATGCTCAACAAATACCCCCATACTTGAATATTGCTTATCCTCAAGCAAAAAGAAGAAAAAATAAAGAAAGAAAGAAAAACCTAACTCACTTTCGTAGGAATCACGACTCTATTTAGCATGTGTAGCAAGCCTTTAAACCCCTAGGGTACCCTGAGGACAAGTTGTGTCTTGTGAGTGTTTGCAGTGAATATGCACACAAAATTCAAAACCATACTTCTCTTGAATAGTTAGGATCCTGACTAGAGCATAAGAAAAATTTATCTCCCCTCAAAATTGGAAAAAAAATAATGATAAAAACTTTGAGATTGAGATTCCTAAGGGCCCCCATATTTGAATTTTATTATCTTGCTTCAATTCATGGAACTATCATACCTCCCAATTACAAGGTTCCTTAAAACTTCACCTTTTCATCAAACCAAGAGTATCATTCTAGGGTACAAAAGACCTTAGGGTGGAGGTAGATAAGAAAATAGGCAAAATGCATGACCCTTTTTTTTTACTCAATATTGAACTCATTTATACCTCTGCTATAGTTGGTTTGAATGACATATAGGCCTTGCACTAGACACCCAAATTACTATATAACTTCAGTAATTTCATTTTTCATGCATATATCTATGAATAGAAATTGATGCAAGAGTTCAAGCATCTTTGTTTTTCTTTTTCAAAGGAGATCCAATCAAAGTACCTCCACTTCTTGAGGTGTAGTATGTTGTTATGTACAACCAATGAAATTTTCATGTTAAATTTCACTTAACTTTGCATGCAAAAATACCCAGTTCTGGTCTTAACTCCTCACTAGGACTCAAGTAAACTAGACTATCACGATTTTTCACATTCAAATTTCACCCTAGCTTAGGATGTGTTCAAATTCATTTTCTTAAAACAAGAACTTTATTACTTCAAAGCATAGGTTACCAAATTCATCTCTCTCTCAATCGAAAATAAAAAGAAAATCAAAACATTCCAAAAATTCATCCAAGATGACTATAAACTCACCTAAGCTTAAGTCAGGATTCCAACAAAATTCAGCTCAAACAATCTCCCCCTATACTCAATGTGTGTAGTGTCCCTAATGCATGAAAGAACATAAAAACACGAACAAAGGAATAGAGACTCACCAGATGGGATCAAACATCAGAGTACAGAGGCTTATGGAGCTCCATGACCTCTTCCATATTTTTACAGAAGACAATTCAATGAATGGCTTAAGGCGTTGACCATTGACCTTGAAAATCTCACCATTTCTTTGTTTCAAAATCCCTATAGCACCATGTGAGAAAATATTGTGTACAATATAAGGACCATCCCAACGGGATCTCAACTTACCAAGGAAAAGGTGCAAACGGGAATTGTACAGTAAGACTTTGTCGCCAACAAAAAAAGATTTTTGCAGAATGTGTCATGGAAGGCTTTGGTCTTCTCCTTGTAAATCCTTGAGCTTTCATAGGCATCATTCCTAAGCTCTTCCAACTCAGACAGTTAGATATGATGATTACTACCAGCATCAGACAAATTGAAGTTGAGTTTCTTGATGGCCCAAAATGCCCTATGCTTTAACTCAACAAGTAGTGACATGCTTTTCCGTATACCAAATAGTAGGGGGATTGACCAAGATCGGTCTTGCATGCAGTCCTATGAGCCCACAAAGCATCTACAAAATGTTAGACTAATCCTTACAGTTGGCATTAATAGTTTTCTCCAAGATTTTCTTGATTTTCCTATTAGACACTTCCACTTGACCACTAGTTTGGGGATGATAAGGGGTACCTAGCTTATGGGTAATCCCATACTTCTTCATCAAGGCCTTAAAAGGTTGATTGCAAAAATGAGTTCCCCTATCACTAATTACAAGCTGTGGTCATTAGATTTACAAGCTATGACCTCTATCTGTTTGGAAACATAATCAACGGCCAAAGAATATAGAATAATGGTCCCATAAAATCGATGTGCCACACATAAAAAATCTCAACTACCAAAATAGGGTTGAGGGGCATCATGTTCCTCTTTGTGACATGGCCTAAAGACTGACAAGCTTGACAAGCCTTACAAAATCGAATGCATCACGAATGAGAGTAAGCCAATAAAATTCACATTGTAAAACTTTTGCGGAAGTTTTCTTTTGGGCAAAATGTCCACCACATACATGATCATGGCAAAAAGATAGGATTGAAAGTTGCTCATGATCTGGAATGCAGTGATGGTAAATCTGATCAGGATAGGATTTAAAGATATATGGGTCATCCCAGAAGAAGTACTTGACTTGAGCGTGAAACCTCTTCTTGTTTTAGGTGGACCAATGATTCTGTGTCATACCCGTGACTAGGTGGTTGACAATGTCAGCATACCAAGGTTCACTAGAGATGATCAACAATTGTTCATTAGGGAAAAACTCATTGATGGGACAATTCTCGTCCTTTGAATTGGGGATACGGGAGAGGTGGTCTGCTACCAAATTTTAACACCTTTCTTCTTCCTAATCTCTAGGTTAAACTCCTAAAGGAGTAAAACCCACCTAATCAGATGAGCCTTGGTACCCACAAGATACCTAATGGCTGAATGATCTATATAAATTATCACATAAGAGCCAATAAGGTATGATCTATATTTTTCTAAAGCAAATACAACAGCCCAAAATGTTTTTTCTATCATTGTGTAGTTCAGCTGTGCATCATTTAGAGTTCTACTTGCATTGAAGATCATGTGGGGCAGCTTATTAATCCGTTGTCCTAAGATAGCTCCAATGGCAAAATTAGAGGCATCACACATCAACTCAAAAGGTTCAGTCCAAACAAGAGCTTAGATAATGGGAGCTGTAGTTAGAGCCTTCTTCAGATGCTCAAAGGAAAGTAAACATTTAGGAGAAAAATCAAAGGACTAGTTTTTGGCTAACAAGCTAGTCAATGGCCTAGCTATCTTACTGAAATCCTTAATAAATCTCCTATAGAAACTAGCATGGCCAAGAAAAGACCTAACATCTTTGACAGTCCTTGGTGGTGGAAAATGAGAGATGAGATCCACCTTGCCTCTCTCAACCTTGATCCCCTCTTTAGAGATGACGTGACCTAAGACTATGCCTTCCTTCACCATGAAGTGACACTTCTCCCAATTGAGAACTAAATTTTTAGTTGTACTTCTTTCTAACACTAACTTCAAATGGTGAAGGAACTCAGAGAAGGTGGTGCCATGTATGGAAAAATCATCCATAAAGATCTTAAGGAAGCTCTCTACCATGTTGGAGAATATACTCATCATGCATCTTTAGAACGTTGCATGGGTATTGCACAACTCAAAAGGTATGCGCCGGTAAGAAAAAGTTCCAAAGGGACAAGTAAAAGTAGTCTTACCTTGGTCTTCTAGAGCCATGAGATTTTTTTATCGCCAACATATCCATATAGAAAGCAATAATATTCATGGCCAGCTAATCTCTCTAACATATGGTTAATGAAGGGAAGGGGGAAATGGTCTTTCCAAGTGGCCTTTACGGTAATCAATGCACACTCTCCACCCAGTATGAAGACAAGTAGGAATAAGTTCATCTGTATCAGACTTTACCATAGTGACTTCAGATTTCTTGGGCACTACTTGTACTGAGCTGACCCATTCACTCTTTGATATGGGACAGATGATCCCATTGTCAAGACACTTGAGGATCTCCTTTTGAATGGCCTTCATCATGATAAGGTTAGCCCTCCTTTAAGGTCTGTGTAAGATTTTGCATCCTTCATTAGATGAATATGATGCTGCACAACAGAGGGGCAAATTCCCTTAATATCAGCTATGGTCCAACCAATGGCTTCTCTATTTTCTCTCAACAAAGCTAGTAACTCTTCCTCCTGCCTAGAGTCTAAATCAGATGCAATGATGACTGGGAGAGTTCTATCTTTACTTAAGAAAGCATACCTGAGATTTAAAGGCAAAGCCTTTAAATCAAGCTTTGGGGCTCCACTATTGATGCCTTGGGGAGAGATTGGGCCAAAATCCTAATAGGCTCTGTATAGTTCTCTAAGCTCATTACATCAATGAAGAATTCACTACCCTCTATATCACCTATTTGTTCTATACAATCCTAAAAAACTGCATCAAAATCAATGTCAAATTCAGTTTGGAAGGAATCTGGGAAGCATTGCAACATGTGAACATTCTCATGGGTATTGGGTTGCTTACCCAACCTAAAGATGTTGAAGTCCATAGAGGTGTTCCCAAAGGATAGTTTAATTAGAACATTCCTACAATTAATCAAAGCATTGCTTGTAGTTAAAAACGGTCTACCCAGAATGACAGGTATCTAGTCTTTCAAGTTCATGACAGGCTGGTGTCTAATACCACAAAATCTATAGGAAAACACACTCACCCACCTTGATTAACACATCCTCTATCATGCCCTTGGGAGTTTTGATTGACCTATCTGCCAATTGGAGTGTGATGGATGTAGGTTTCAACTCTCCTAGCCCTAATTTTTGGTACACTGAGAAAGGCAATAAATTAACAATGGCACCCAAATTAAAGAGTGCACGCTCAATCTTAGTAGTACCTATGATACATGAGATGGTTGAGCATCCAGGTTCCTTGTACTTAACCATAGCCTACTGGGACAAAATAGAACTTACATTATCCATCAAGAATGCTTACTTGGACAAATTGGTAGTTCTCTTCTGAGTACATAGGTCCTTAAGCACTTTAACATAAGAAAGAACCTGAGAAATGGCATCTAAGAAAGGGATGTTCACTTGACCTTGTTTGAGCACATCTAAGATTTTATCTATAGGTGTTATTTTCTTGTTGCCTAAAAGTCTTCTAAGGAATGGGGCTTTAGGGACAAAGACTCTTTCTTGTTCAATTACCTCTTCAGATTTATCTTGTGCAAGAGTAGGAGGTAGTTCTTCTTGAAAGATGTCAGGTTCTTCAGATGAACGTAGCGTGGAAGGGAGTGTCTCACTCACCTCAGTGGACTGTTTTCTAAGGGACTTTGAATTTGGCAGTTTTAAATCATCCTTAAGATACTCATGTCCACTCCTCAGAGCATGTATAGAATTGACATGAGTGGAAGGCTCTGAAAAATGTGGACCTTGCTGAACTAAGTTGGATTGACTTGGAGAAGCTTGGAGAATGGCATTCCTAGGTTTTAGGTCTGGTTGACTTAGCATTCTGCCTTTCTCCCTTTCATGAAGAGCATTTTCAAGGTAAGAAATTTGTTTCTCTATGTTGTGCTAGCTTGTCATGAAAGTGCTCATGAGAAGCTCTACATTCTTTTCCAAGGATGCAATCCTAGAAGACTCACCACCGCCTATTTACATTCCTGAAGGTTGACTAGCAAAAGGCGGTGCAACTACTGGAGAAGGGGGAGGCCTAAAATTATGGGATTGGTCTGGAGGCATATACCTTTGGTTATTCTGTTGGGGAATAGACTGACCCTAGTTTACAAGCTGGGAATTGGAGGTACCTACTTGATTGTTGAATTGACTCCAGGAGAAATTAGGGTGGTTCCTCTATCCTAGGTTGTAAGTTTGACTGTATGGGTTGTTCTGGTACATGGCATTGGTAGTTTCAGGACTTTGGTTCACACCATTCACATTAGAGATGTTGGGGCACTCCTCACCTACATGGGTAGGAGATTGACACCAACTACACATAGGAATAGAATGGTGGACCTGTTTAACTTGGGTTGGTCCCTTTACTACCATGGATTTTAATCTTTTGAGAATGTTATCGATTTGGGCCTCTTTTGCAACAGTGCTCTTTACTAGATAGCCTCTACCAGTCCTCTCTGCCTCATGAATGGACTCCCACTCTTTAGTCTTCTCTGGTAATAACAAAAAATTCAAAGCAGCATGGACATCTGTGTAAGATGTGAAACCTGAAGAGCACATGGATTCCAATAGCTGCTTGATCTGGTAATCTATACCCTCATATATGATTTGGTATAAATGCTAAGTGTCAATACCATGATGAAGGCCTTCTTGGATCAAGTCTTTGAACTTCTCAATCAGCTTGAAGAAGGACTCATTAGGTCTTTGCCTAAATTGTATAATGTCAGTATGAAGTTTATTGGTTTTATGCAATGGGAAAAACTTCTTCAGAAAGACCATAGTGAATTGGCCCCAATTTGTGATTCAGTCTCTAAGCAAACTGTATAGCCACTTTTTGGCTTGGTCCTTGAGGGCAAAGGTTGTGAACCTAAGCTTCACTGCGTCATCAGTAAGTTGTTGAACTTTGATGAGAACGTAGACTTCTTCAAATCCCCGAAGGAACAAGTATGCATCTTTATTAGCCATCCCATGAAAATGGGGTAGCATGCTAATGGTGTTACAATTAAGCTCATAGTTGTTCCCTTGGACTGCTGGTAATCTAATGCATGAAGGTTGAGCAGCCCTCGAAGGGTAGAACCTATCCTTAAGAGTTTTAGGTTGTTCTTCCTGATTCATGACTATGGGTATGGGTTCAACAATGTTCTTTGAGTGGGTTTTCCTTTTTAAACAGTTCATAGAGTTACACACCCACTCAGCACTCATGCAACAAAAAGATAACCAGTAAACATAGGTATATCATTCTTAATTTTTTTTAAGCAAACCCACACAATATCACAGAAGCATAAGATAGAATATTAACAAGTATTCAATGAAAGAAATAATTCCTCTCCTTTTCCTTTAATTCAACTTGAATTGCTGAATTTATTTCAAATTGGGATCAATGAAAAACCTTGATTTTTTCCCCAACAAAATAGATTAGAGGCACAAAGAGAGAAACACACAACATCCACAACGAGCCAAGAGAGAAATTACTTAAGCTAACGTGTGTGTGGGTGCTAGAAGGGGAGACTGGTCTTGCCTTACAAGGCCTAATCACTACTCCCTTCTGGGTTTTGTTGTCAAGATGATCTAACAGTTCACAGGTAGTCTTCTGATTGGTGTGTTACACTCGTGCCCTAACCCAGTCTAATTTGAATTATTGTGTTAGGTCTCAGACCAGAGGTGGAAAGTACCAACGGGTTTTCTCTTGCAACTGCCAATTGTAGAAGGGTGAGAGATGACCTCACATACTCGTGTATTGCTTACCAATCCAACTAGAGGGGATTCAGACCTCCTAATCACAGACGGTAAGTGACCCGACACCCCGCACCCAAATCCCAGTATGCACCAAAATTATTAAAAGACAATGAGTATAGCCTAGGGTAACTACTTGTGCGAGACCACCTGGTGGATAGCAAGTAGTCATGACAGTAAACTATCTTGACCACTGAAAATATTCCACTCGAAGCACCTGGGCTTGAATCCAGTGGGCTGAATCCTGTGGTCATCTGTGTTGTTGAACTAGTTTCAATGCCGTGGGCCCCACCTCTCGCATCGGGAACAGCCCCGAATGAACACACACACCCTCCCATACTTTCCTCGTGACTTGTGTTTCTTTTGAGTCCAATGATATGGGCCCACGTGTTCTAAAAGTTGAATTAACCTACTTTCACTGGACTAAGACCAACCAAACAGACCCTAAGGACCTAACTCACTATATAAGTGGAAATAAGGAATCATTTCCTCATTTTTCACTTGTACAAGAATGTGGAAGAGGGAAAGAAGAGGATAAAATGGAAGAGAAAGGAAGAAGAAGAAGAGGAAGAAGGAGAAAGGAAGCTCACCTTGGTGCCGGTTGCACGCCTAGTTTCCGGAATCCCTGTCGGAGGTAAGGATGTGTAGGGTGTGTAAGGATGTGAATCTTAACCTCCCCACACCCCAAGGTTGGGGAGTGCATATTTCACCTCCCCGGTGTGAATGTCGAGCACAAACCAAGTCCGGTGAGCTCCGACAATGCTTGTGACCAAATGACCATCTAGGGTTTTGATCATTCGATCGATGTATCTCCCAAATGGCCTGATGGAATTGAGATTTATTTAGCTTGAAATGATGCTAGGAACACCCCCAACAAACTCTATGAAACAAATTCCAGCAATCGGACCCGAGCCATAAAGCCCTAAAACCATGGGCAGTTCCTGTGTTTGTACCGAAAACAACCCACTGGAAACACTGGGATAGGATCCGATGGCTATTTCTGATGAAGAGTCTGAGCTTTAGGAGCTCTCTACTAGGGCCACTGGATTCACATATGATGAATCCAGTGGGTTCTAAACCTGTTTCCAGTGATTGAATCTGGTGACCCTCCCAGTGCTGTCAAATTTGACAGTGCTTGTACCCTTGGGGGTAGACCATATGGGTCCCCTTTCGATGTTTTTTACACTCATTTTTTGACAACCATTAACATCCGATTACCTTTGTGTCTAGGATAGTGATGCATAAGTACCTCGAGGCCATAATTAAATTGAGTACTCGATGGCCACACTTAGAACCCGATCCGTTAGAACTTAAACAAGGTGAGGGATGGTTGACTTTTATTTTGGGATTATTTAATTATTATAGAACTACTGACATGTGCAGGATTTTCATATAATATTTAAATTGCTTAAATGATGATGATGTTCTATAACATGCTATATTTTGATGAAAATGGTATAAGATGTATGTTGTGAGACAAAATCCGGTGTGGCCGAGGTGGTACTAGTACCGTGATTATCGTATGTTTGTTGCATTCATACATTGATTATGTGCATTAGAGTTAGTTGCAATCGTGGATTACACTTTGTGGCCAATGTGTTCCTAGTATCGTGTACTCCGGGACTGCATTTGGAAATGGATATGCTTCATGGTCGATGGGAATCTCGGTGTTTCGTAGTCCATACTCAAATACTATACATGCTAGATAGGTATATAGTCATGGGTTACACCTTGTAGCCAATGTGCTCCCGATATCGTGTACCCTGAGACTATACTTGGAAATGGACCCGCTTCGTGGCTGATGGTGATACTAATGTCGTGTGGTCCATACTAACTATATCATTATGAAAGGCATATAGGATATTGTGGTTAGGTGACATTCCCCATGCTACGTCCCCTTGCCAATAAGGGGTAAAGTGTTGGATAAACCAATGGTGGTATATTCAATGAACCTTCCTGGAATGCCACACCCGTGATACGATGTGATTGTTATCAGAGGCAGGAACTTGTCTGGCATGGCCGATGGTGATACCGATGCCATGACTGCTAGGAGAGGATTATCAGGGGTTTGCTGGGTGACTGACGGATGCATACCGGGGACCTGCAAGCTCCTAATCATGGCTAGGGTTTATATTGTTGTGCAGTCAATGGCGGTTTTAAAACAAGGGATATAACCTAATGTGTCGTAATAGCATTTACTTGACTTAGCTGTATTGTTAGGTGGATTATTAATCAAATGGATTACATCATTCACATCATGGACTATGTATCTAATTTTTGTATTCATGTCATCATCAATTATTGTCTATGCAAATGATTATGCTTGATTGTGCATGAACCCCACCCTTCACTGAGCAAGTTGGAAGCTCACCCCATGTATATACCCCTTTTAGATGATGATGTAGGTACGGTCGTGCTTATGGCTTGTGACTCTCTTTCCTCTAGACCCGAGTACGGAGTGAGCGACTAATGGATGTCGGAAGCAAAGGAGCATGACCAGGATTGTGCTTGTGACTTCTATGCATACGTGACACCATGAGGTGTTTGGCATATTTTTGCTATTCTGATACAGAATTACGGATGGTATACTTTTGGACTTATTACTTATAAGTCATGGATGATTGTAATGGAATAACTTGGTTATGTATATATATGATATCAATGGATGTTCCTCATTTTAATTATGATTCTGCTATTATACTCTGATTCCACTGCTATTGGCTAGTTTATGTTGTGAGATTGTTTATGTTAAGGTACTGCTATCAAAGATCCTATTAGGTTTGTAAGATGGGTACACATCTTACTCACACCACTAGTATTCCTAATGATAAATTGGGTTTACTAGAATTGGGGTGTGACAGCTTGGTATCAGAGTGCGATCCTTTACCTTAACTCACAATCTCAACTGAACCATGACTTGGGGAATTAGGATTTAAATAAAATTCTTAAAGACAACAAAGAATAGAAATTACAAAATTAGGAGACAAGTATAGGTGTTAAAGCTATTTCATTATATATAAAGAGAACTGAGTACATAAGCTTACATTAATTTTTCTCAAAAATAAATGACAGAAAGCTGAAAATACTAACTAGCCTAAATCTAGGAATTCAAATAATAGAAGCAAATGACAGAAAATAAATTTGCAACTAACAACTACATATAATTGTAAAGAAAGCATAAACTGAGAAATCCTAAAACTACAGTGGCAACCTAAGCCACTACTCCTGCTGATCCTACTATTGGTGTTGCCCTTGGCCTTGAGCTTAGTTTTGAAACTGTGCTCCTAGTGCCGGCACTGGACTAGCAAGGTTGAAGACCATTGCCTACATCCGTGCCTCAAGGGAGGCCATCTAGTTGTCCAGCAGGTAGTAGCTCCAATCCACTCTCCAGACATGTGTCCATCCTCCTCAGTATGTTGGTGGTGGTATCCAGACAGTCCATCACATTGTTGAGTCCATAGGGCCTCGCACCCCTAGTGCCACGGGATGTGGAAGCCACAGAAGTTCCCATCGCCTAAGGGTTAGGTGGTGGAATCACCCTAGTAGGAGGGCCCCGTGGAGGGATTTCACCTCCATCACATCTATGAGCACCTCCTGGCTAGTTCTCTATATCCATTGGCTGATCCTCCTCAGCCTCATCTTTAGTGACCTCTTCTATGTCTAGGGTCATCTTCTTCAGAGAGTCTTGGTTGAAGTCCAAGACATCGGTTACCAAGCTACCCTCACCCTCCAAGTTCACCCCAAACCATAGGAAGATCTTAGTCAGACTCCGGCCGTAGCAAAGGTTTCCAGCCCTACGTGCCCCTCCCTTAGCCCTTGTAATCATAGTCCACATCAACAGATAAGGAATGTGAACCTTTAGCCCCATGTAGACATAGTAAGTGACATAGACCTATGGAATGGATACCTCATCAAAGTGACCGCTAGTAAGGAGAACAATCAGCTGAATGGCCCTACATATAATTCAGCGTAGCTTTATAATTGGTAGTCAAGTGCCACCCTGAGGCCTCCTTTGTGAGCATCATGTCCATCTCTACCTGGACATCAAAGTTCTAAAACTCATAGGATGGAGTCCTAGGTGGGTAGTAGGATAGCTCTCCCTCATTGGAGATCATCAGAATGTTGGCCAACTCAGCCATATCAAAGGAGATATCGACCCCCTCCACCCTCGAGGGGATCCTCATCTCCTTAGTGTCGTGATTCTCATATCGCAGCTTGCAGTAGAAGAGCCTCCCAAGCCTTGGGTAGTACGTCACATTCGGTATTAAGATATGGTACCCCCCCAATGGTGTCGAAGCATTGGCGGAGGTGAAACTAGCGAAAGTCCTTTGTCCTCACATACTTCCCAGGATCAACATTCATGTACTCAAACTTCTCCCATCGATCCTATTCCTCCATAAAGCGGAACAGTCAGTGATCGTACTATTCTTCATTAGGAATAACCAGTTGTGCAACACCACAGTGGGGATGAACACGGCGACCAGACATGTTTGCAACACAAGTTCCTAAGATTTAAGGAAAACAAAACCTAAGTTAGGGAGAATGCCAAAAACAAAGAGAAAAATCCCAAAACTTAGGTCAGAGAAGAAGGAGAACTCACCTTGGATGCATAGGCGACAATAATCGGTCGCGAAATCATAAGAGAAAGGTTGGGAATGGGTTACAAAACCTTTCTTGACTATTTCCTCTACTTCTCCACTAGTTAGAATAGGGTTTTATGAAAGAAAACCCAATCCCAAGCCTTTATCTATTGTGTTTGGGTCCCCGGAAATATGCCACTGGAAACACTAGACCTGAATCTGGTGACTGTTTTCGATGAACATAAAAATTTCAAATTGCTCTCTGTTTTGGTCACCGAAAATATGACTGATATTTTTGGTGAACCAACCCATATTTCTAGTGAAAACTCCCTCTTTTCGATGAACATTTTTGGGAATGAATTTTTTTTATTTTATATTATTATATTTGCTTCCTTAATTAGGGGTCCCTCCCTAATACGCATGTGATCGGATTCCAATACTTGGTGGACCTCACCTATGCATGCTCTAAACCTAAATTGCTTTTTGCGTACGCATGTGGGACCCACTATGCATGTTAACCTTAACATGCTTGCTACTCATGTATGTGTGACTAACTGGGATTCTTTTACAGGAATCATATTGTGCAAGAATACCCAATCTTGATCTGACACATCACCAGAGCTTCCCCTACACGGACCGTCCTCATGGAAAACAATGTTGCCAACACAATAGGTAACATGGTGCATGAGGTGGAAGAGAGGAAAAATCAGTTTATGGTCGGGATTCATACTTGGATCTAGGATGCCATTGGAGCCCGGAATGCACCTCCTACACCCCCTAATCCATCGATACCAGCCCTAGTTCCAACTGGTTCAACCGCTCTTCAGACATCTAATAGGATGCAAGGGCAGGTACATAGAAATGTGCAAGGGCAGTTTCAAGGACAAGTACTCGGGCAAGTGCAAGGATAGGTCCTAGTGCAAGTAGAGGGTTGGACAGACCTAACTAAGATGATGGAGAAGTTCAAAGGCTAAATCCCCCATACTTCTCCAATGTGAGACATGACCAGTTGCTCCCCTCAAGATCGATTGGAGGTATGAAGAAAGTCTTCAAGTTGATGGGCTATAATGATGAGCAGAAGATATTATGTGTTGGCTACCAATTGGAAAATGAGGTCGATGCTTGGTGGAGGGCTACTGAGCCCATTATGAGAGCAACCAACCCCACTCCAACTTGGGAAGACTTTAAGGAGACCTTCTTTGGGAATTATTTCCCTGAGAGCTTTCAGGATAGGAGAGAGAGTAAGTTCTCCAATCTGATTCAAGGTTCCCGATAGGTGCTAGAGCACCAACAGAGGTACGAGGAGCTATACTACTTTTCTCCGGAGCACATCCAAAATGATAGGTCCAAGGCTTAGAAGTTTGAAAAAGGGTTGAGGCCAAGCATTAGTTCTACTATGGTTGGATTGAAGCTACAGACATATGCTGAAGTGGTTCAAATGGCCAAGTCCATTGAGGACCAAAAGAGGGATAATTTCTTGGCTCAGCTAGGAATGGGGAAGAGGCCCATGGTGTCCTCTGATTCCAGGGGAGCTAGCATGCATTCAAGAGACCATTATATCAACCCAACTCTAGTCTAGTTAAGAAGGCCAGAAGCAAGTCAAGCCTCCCAATCCTCTTGCTCCAGTGGTATGTCTCAATCTGTGAGTTCAAGCCCTAGGTGCTTCCATTGTGACCAGCCAGGTCACCTAGCCCAGACATTCCCCCATCGGAGACTGGGTGATGCACCTTATACCCTACCACCTAGGCCCCAGCAGGCTTATGCAGCCAACCAGCCAGTCCAATCATCACAGGGCCCGAGACCACAAGGAAGGGTATTTGCTATGACCATAGAGGATGCAGAAGCTACCTCGGGAGTGGTGATAGGTACATTATTGACATCATTTTTACTTGCCCATATTTTATTTGACTCGGGGGCATCCCATTCATTTGTGACATCGAAATTTGCAAAGAAGATGGGAATTCTACCCAAGAGTTTGACCCAGTGCTTGGCAGTTAGTACACCCACAGGAAGTGTGGTGGGTTTAAATTATGTTTATGAACCATGTCCAGTGACCATAAATGGATATGACATGAATGCACACTTGATCGAGTTAAATATGACCAATTTTGAATTAATTCTAGGGATGGACTGGTTGTTCGCTTACAAAGATAGTGTGCTATGTGTTGAAAAGGTAATAATTTTCAAACCCCATGATGAGGGCGAGTTTACCTTCATGGGGGAGAAGCAAAAGAAACATAAAAAGATCATTATATTGGCACTTCAGATGAAGAAGTTATTGGATCAAGGGTGTCAAGGCTACTAGGCAACTGTGACAGATACTGAGATAGAGGTTAGACCATTAGCCAAACTGGATGCGGTAAGGGAGTTTCCCAATGTATTTGCAGATGATTTGATAGGATTGCCCCCAGACCGAGAGACAGAGTTTGTTATAGACCTACTCCCTAGCTCGGCACTAGTGTCGAAAGCTCCTTACCTCATGGCCCCCACAGAACTGAAGGAATTATAGGTGCAACTTCTGGACCTTCTAAAGAAGGGATTCATTCACCGGTACTGTTTGTCGAGAAGAAGGATGGAAGTATGAGGTTATGTATTGATTATTGGGAGCTTAACAAGCTTACCATCAAGAATCGGTACACCTTGCCTAGGATTGATGATTTGTTCAATCAACTACAAGGTGCTAAGGTATTCTTCAAGATCAACCTTAGATCGGGCTACCACTAACTCAGAATCAAGAATAGTGATGTCAGCAAAATAGCTTTCAGATCTTGATACAGACATTATGAGTTCTTGGTGATGTCATTTGGACTGACCAATGCATCGACTGCATTCATGGACTTGATGAACCGGGTATTTCAGGATGTCTTAGATAAGTTTGTCATTATATTCATTGATGACATCTTGGTGTACTCTAAGAGTGCAAAGGAACATGTCATCACCTAAGGCTAGTACTCCAATGTCTAAGAGAAGTAAATCTATGCCAAGTTCAGCAAGTGTGAGTTCTAGCTTTCACAAGTGGCATTCCTACGCCACATTGTCTTAGATAAGGGTATAGAGGTTGACCCAAGCAAAGTGAAGGCAATTCTAGAGTGGGACACCCCTAAGAATGTGGTGGACATTCATAGTTTTCTGAGGTTAGCCAGATACTATAGGAGGTTTATTGAGAATTTCTCTCACATTTCTACACCAATGACCCGACTCAAACATAAGGTTGTGAAATTTGAGTGGTCCGATGCTTGTGAGAAGAGCTTCAAGGAGCTATGACAAAGGTTGGTATCAGCTTCAATTTTGACTATTTTGACCGGTACCGGTGGTATGGTTGTGTATAGTGATGCCTCCAAGCTAGGATTAGGCTATGTGTTGATGCAACATGGGAAGGTCATTGCTTATGCATCCCGCTAGTTGAAGGACTATGAGAAGAACTACCCCACCCATAACTTGGGATTGGTAGTGGTGATTTTTCCTTAAAAATCTAGAGGCATTGTTTGTATGGTGAGAAGAGTGAGATATACATTGACCATAAGAGCCTCAAGTACTTCTTCACCCAAACGGAGCTCAATATGAGATAGAGTCATTAGTTGGAATTGTTGAAGGATTATGACTATACTATCCACTATCACCCAAGGAAGGCCAATGTGGTAGCCGATGCACTTAGTCAAAAATCTCAGTCACTGACTCTTGCATCCTTGACTACTGATGAGCATCTCTTGGAAGAGGCCAAGAAACTAGATTTGGAGCTATTGGTGGAAAGCGTCACCTTGTCAATATAGGCATTGGTGGTACAACCCAGTCTAGTGGACAGAATTACTGCAGCTCAAGGTACTGATGCAAAGTTGCAGAATTTGATAGTTGACTACAAGGAAGGAAACCAGAAGGACTTTGATTTCTCCTCAACTGAAGGTGGGATTCTTAAGTTCAAGGGAAGATTGTGTTTATCTAGGGATGGTGACTTGTGGGATACTATTTTGAGAGAGGCATACAACTCTCCATACTCCATTCACCCCGGCAGCACTAAAATGTATAAGAATCTGAAAGGTTCCTATTGGTGAAAAGGAATAAAGAATGATATGGCCACGTATGTTGCAAGGTGCCTCACATATCAACAGGTCAAGGCTGAAAGACAAAGGCCCTATAGTTTACTATAGTCACTACCTATTCCAAAGTGGAAATGGGAGAATATTACTATGGATTTTGTCATAGGCTTACCTCGCACAGTAAGGGTATGGATTCCATTTGGGTAGTTGTGGACCGCTTGACTGTAGACACCCAATTTTGTCACCCTTCTCTAGATATGATGAACTACGGATCTTGGGCACAACTTCTTACTTCTGATCGACAAAGATAATAATTGATTAAGGTAATCCAACTCAAAAACGTTCCATACTCACCCAAAATCCTGAAAACCCTATGTGAGAGAAAAGAAGGGACCAATTATGATGCTTTATATACGAAGAAATTTGGTCTTGAGTGATTGTACGAATGCATAGTACTCAGAATTATGATTCTGAAGTATATGGTATGTCAAAATCGGACCTTCGGATCTTCTGCAATCGCCCTCAGAAAATTACATTCCAGTCTCGTGCACCCCGCATACCCTGTGCCCCTGCCAACGCCCCACGATCCTACCAACCTCTTGCTCCCCTGCCAACCTCTTGTGCCCCTGTCAGAGCCCCATGACCCTGCTAATGCCTGCACCCCTACTAGCACCACGCGCCTCTGCCCGGGTCCTATGAGCCTTAGGTGCCCTTGCCAACGCCCTACGCCCTTGCCAACCTCCCTCGCCCCTGCCAGCCTTCCGTGTCCTTGCCATCGCCCTGTGCCCTTACCAGCATCTCACGCCCCTGCCAACCTCTCATACCCTTGCCAGCCTCCCGTGCCCCCTACCCCAACCAGCCTCCCACGCCCCTACCAGCGCACCCCTACCAGCCTCCCGTGCCCCCTACCCCTGCCAGCCTCCCATGCCCTTACCAGCGGCCCATGCCCTTGCTAGCCTCCTACACTCATGCCAGCAACCCACGCCCCTGCCAGCCTCCCGTGCCCCTGCTAGCACCCTGCACCCCGCACCCTTGTTAGCCTCCCGCACCCCTGTCAATGCCCCGCACCCTTGCCAGTCTCATGCACCCCTGCCAGCATCCCATGCCCTGCCAATGCCACACACCCCTACTAATGCCTTGCGTGTGCCCTGCCTACCCCATACGCCATGCCTTGTGTGCACCCTCCCTGCCCCGTGCACTATGCTTGCCTCGTGTGCCCTCGCCTACCCTGTGCACCCGTGTATGCCCTGGACACCCCTACCTAGCCACGTGTGCTGCAGTCCATGACCGGAATATGTGTTCTAATGACTGGATTGGTGAAGATATTTTCTCTTCACCCGCTTGTGCACTCTACATTGTCCCGCTAGTGTACCCTACACCGCAACCTCCCATTGGCCCAAAAAGGCATCTTTTTACCTTATTGGCCCAAAAAAATTACTTTTTCCCCATTAGCCACAAAAATTTACCTTTCACCCCATTGGTCTAGATATTCGTGTTTTCAACCCATTGGTTTAAAAAATCTATAAATACCCCCCTCCCTTTGGTTTTACACACTCAAGCCTCCTAGGTACATCCATAGTAGAGAAGTTCCACCCTCTCTTCTCCCCTCCCCCTTGAGGTTTTTTAAGTCTTTGGAGAGATCTTTATAAGTTCAGATCTTCGAAGTGTTCTGCGGGCCTTCAAAATTCTCAATCTTTTACGTTCTTTGACTGAGATTTTGTGTAGGAAAAGTTTCCCCTTACTCTCCTGCCCCCTTTTGAGGTTCTTTAAGTCTTCAGAGAGATCTTTATAAGATCTGAAGTATTATTCGAATATTCAAAGTGTTCTTCGGGCCTTCGAATCTCCTCAATCCTTAGAGTTGGCCTATCCCTAGCCTAAGCCCTCCCATAGCCAATCCCAACAGAAGCTCTGCCAAAGTACCACCTCAACCTAGCCCTCCCATAACCTGTCCCCAGCGGAAGCTCTGTTGGAGTGCCACCTCAGCCAAAATCCAAAAGTAACCATTTCTAGTTAGAACTCTGTCCGAACATTACTGCAATCAACATCTCTCGAGAAAGGAAGTTGGAGGTCAAGACCATCTTCCCCTAAGCTAGGAGAATCCAAAAGACAGTTCATGCCAGCACTAATCGGGGTTCCAACCCTCTTCACCCGAAACAGGGGTCAAGCTCAGGTATAATTTTTCACCCAAATTAGCCTAATGTAGACTTTATATTGACCTTGTTTTAGTGTACATAATCATTTGAATTCAGTCAATGTACATATGTGCGATAACTTAGCCATGCATGCGAAATAGGAATAATTATGAAAATGTTCATTTTTAAGCATCTAGTAGGAAGACAGGTTGAACTGGGTAGATTGGGTGCCTAACACCTTTCCAATTCCGCTAGGGATAGGTTATGGGAGGGCTAGGCTAAGATGGCACTACGGCAGTGGTTCCACTAGGGATAAGATATGGGAGGGCTAGGCTAGATGGTACTCTGGCAGAGCTTCCACTAGTGATAGGCTATGGGAGTGCTAGGTTGAGGTGGCACTCCGGTAGAGCTTCCTTTGGGATAGGCTAATTCTAAGGATTGAGGAACTTCGAAGGCCCAAATAACACTTCGAATCTTATGGAGATCTCTTTGAAGACTTGAAGAACCTCAAGAGGGGGTGGGAGACTAAGGAAAAACTTTTCCTACACAAAAATATTATTCAAAGAAGGCAAAGGATTGAATAATTTCGAAGGCCCGAAGAACACTTCGAAGATACAAAGAATATGTTATGAAGATCTCTCCAAAGACTTGAAAAACCTCAATGGGGGAAGGGGAGGAGAGAAGGTAGAGCTTCTCTACTATGGATGCTCCTATGAGGCTTGAGTGTCAAAAACCAAAGGGAGGGGGTATTTATAGATTTTGTCAATCAATGGGAGGAAAGAGGAATTTCCTTAGCCAATGGGGTGAAAAAGTGGTTTTTCTAAACCAATAGGGTGAAAACAGGAATTTTTGGACCAATGGGGTGGACGGTAAATTTCTTTGGCCAATGGGAAAAAAGTAATTTTTTTGGGCCAATAAGGTAAAAAGATAACATTTTTGGCCAATGGGAGGTCATGGTGTAGGGTACGCTAGCAGGACAATGTAGAGTGCACAAGCGGGTGAAGAGAAAATCTCTTCACCAATCCAATCATTGGAACAATATTCCGACCACTGATGGCAGCACACGAGGCTGGGCGAGGGTACATGGGGCATGCATGGGTGCATGGGGAAGGCGAGGGCACACAAGGCAGGCATGGCCCACGGGTCAAGCAGGGCGCATGGGGAAGGCAGGGCGCATGGGGTCAGCAGGGCATAGGGGGCTGGCAAGGGCGCAGGGGGCCAGCAAGGGAACGGGGCACTAGCAGGGACGTAGGAGGCTAGCAAGGGCACGGGGCACTGGCAAGGGCATAGTAGGCTGGTAAGGGCATAGGGCATAGGCAAGGGTGTGGGAGGCTGGCAAGGGCATAGGGCACTGCTAAGGGCGTGGGAGGCAAGCAAGGGTGCGAGGCACTGGTAAGGGTGTGGTAGGCTAGCAAGGGCATAGGGTATTGGAGGCTGGTAGGGGTGCGGGGTGCGGGGTGCAAGTAGGGGTGTGGGGTGTGGGACACTGGAAGGGGCATGGGATTCTAGCAAGGGCACTGGGCACTGGGCACTGGCAGGGTGCGTGCAAGGCAGGCCATGGGCACGCAGGGCAAGTGGTGTGCATGCTAGGTAGGCCATGGGCGAGTGGGGCAGGCGGAGTGCATTTAAGGCAAGCTATGGGCATGCGGGGTAGGCGGGGTGTGTACAATGCAAGTCATCTTATAATTTTCCAGGAGCAATTATGGAGATCCGAGGGTCTGATTTTGATGTACCATATATCATTGGAATTATAATTCTAATTCATGCATCCGTACGGTCACCTAGGACCGAATTCCTTCATATATGAAATGTCATAAATTGACCCTCCTTTTCTCTTACAGGGGGTTTTTAGGTTTTCAGGATTTTGGGTGGGCATGGAATGTTTCTTGGTTGGACTACCTCAATCAATTATCATCTCTGTTGATCAGAAGTAAGAAGTTGCGTCCAAGATCCGTAATTCATCATAACTAGAGGAGGGTGATAAAATTGGGTGTCTACAGAATGCCCTTCTTTGGCCGAGTGCTGTGCCAACAACCAAAGTGCAAAAAAATGAATGACCACATTTTGGCACTCAGAGCATGTACTATCGTAATCTTGCTCATTAATGATGGAGTTAAAAATGCAACAGATAATATCTCGTAACTACTTTAAAGTTTAGGACTTACCTAGGCTGCTGATTGTAGGAAAGAAATTCGTTGCTCTTCCAATCCTGCAAGAGACGTTAGTACTTGATCTTTGACTTTACCTAGGTTGGGCTTCCATATGCCAGATTAGGGAATTTAGTCTCCAGGCTAGGTCTTTTGAACCAATTTGGCCTATCTGGGACCATCGATTATAAGAAAGAAATTCGCTGCTCTTCCAATACGAAAAAATATTTGATTCTTGGATTTTCCTTAACTGGGATTCCATGTGCTAGCTTAGGGGGTTTGGTCTCCAGGTTGGGTCTTTCAAACCAATCTAGGCTATCTAGGACCATCGATTACAAGAAAGAAATTCGCTGCTCTTCTAATCTTGCAAAAGACAAAAAATATTTGATTCTTCAATTTTTCTTGGTCGGGCTTCTATGTGCTAGCTTAGGGATTTTGGTCAATGAAATCGGGTCACTCGGAGCCGATTCAAAAAATTTGGGCCACCTGGGGCCGATTCAATAGATTGGGCCACCTGGGGCTGGTTCAATGAGATTCTTTATTTCCTTGATTTTTACCTTTTTTCCTTTGATCGGGATTCTTGAATTTGAACCCTTGGATTAGAATCTTAGATTAGGACCATTGAATCTTGAATTTTAGCTTTTGATTTGTAAATCTTGAATTTTGGCTTTTGATTTGGAATCTTGCACTTTGGCTTTTGATTTGGAATCTTACTTTTTGGCTTTTGATTTGGAATCTTGAATTTTACTTTTATGTGATGTAATTTTTATCCACCTCTTTGAATTTGATTTTCACCTTCCCTTTTTGTGTGATATAATTTTCATCTACCACACAAATTTTGATTTGGATTTCACCTTCCACTTTCATGTGATATAATTTTTATCTACCAATTGAATTTGCTTTGTATTTCACCTTTCCCTTGAATTTGATTTTCACCTTCCAATTTCATGTGATGTGATTTTTATCTACCACAAGAAATTACTTTGAATTTTGTATTTTATGGTAAGAATCTTTGAGTTGCACCTTGGAATTGGAATCTCAAAAATTTTTTTTTTTTGAGAAAACAAATTTTTTTAACCATGAAATGGTCCCCCCTCCTGTTCATTCCCTATTCCGATTTTTTCTGAGTTGGGAACGATTTGTGAGCGAGTGAGCTTTGGTATTGGAATATTCTCGAAGATTCGAAGCTTTTTGCATTTTTTCGGGTTTCTTCAAATTTTTTCAATGATCGTCATAGTTCTTGGGGAGGGGGCCATTTGGAGAATTTGAAGTCTTTTTGGGCCTTTTTACAAATTATGAAACTTCTTGGGGTTCGTTATAATTTTGGAAAATATGACTGAAAAAAGAAAGAGAAGAACTCAGAGAGGAATCCGGCTAGATGGCACAAAGAGTTGTGGTACTTCTTCCCAGGAGGATGATAGTCTTGCAAGCTAGTACATCGGGCAGTCGCTCCATAGGACCCGAGACCACATATGTAATTTAGTGTGGGGCATATGGGTAAGTCCTTGCATTTTATTCATCTTTATTCATTCATTAATGTTATAGATATTTTTTATCATTATCAGTATTATTATTATTATTATTATTATTTATTTTAGAGGCACCATGAGGGAGTACCACCTACATTGGCCAGATATGGTCATCCAAATTCAATCCGAGACTCGTACCAAGTGCTCCCTCATATGGTTAAGGGACTAGTAGATTCAACTTACCTAAGTCGATTGGCCTTACTGGAGACCAAGAAGTTTAGACCAGCATTGGCGGCAACTCTGATGGAGCGGTGGTGGCCAAGTACTCATTCCTTTCATTTCCCTACCGATGAGATTACCATCACGCCCCTGTGCTTCATGCTTTAACGAGCCTACCATTTGGGGGTAGGCCCCTATCCCTTCTTGAGATTCTGACAGCACATAATTTCACTGACTTTATGGGTATTGACATCTAGGTGGATCAGACACATGTCTGTTTAGGTGTGATCAGTGCCCATTGGATGAGAATGGACCTGAAGGTTAACCCAGGTAACTTTGCGAAGATAACCCACTATTTCCTTTTATTTTCTGTGGCACAGTGTCTCTTTAGTGATCTCCGAGGTGGAGTGGATATTAGCATGGCTACCCTCTTCTGGAACCTTCGGGAGGTAAACACTTGGTATTGGGGTGGGGCCACCTATGTATACCTTTTGCAGACCTTGGACCTGCTATCATGTGGAGATCGGGGCCTCAAGGGAGTAGGCTACATTATCCAGGTGACTTCACACTCTTCCTTCTCTTTTATTTTTTTTATTTGATTGATTGCACCTCCTTATTTTGATCTTTCAATTCACCCTTGGTGTTATAAACACCTAGAGATTATGGCCCCCTTACTGAAGGATCCTCGAAGCTCACCCTTCCCTATAGCTACAGGATGGGGAGGTACCCTGGTATTGAGGAGTCAAAGCCATCCTCCTAGGACCATTGGCTGCTCTCTCCTGGGTGGACTCACAGAGGTAAGTCATGTTTGGTATCAAATTCCCTTTTGCCCTGTGCTGTACTCGCCTCTTCTTGACTTTGTAGGCTGATTGGAGACCATTTCATCACCTTAGATTTCCTAACCTTGACGAAGTTGCTTAAGCCAAATTAATAGAGAATAGTGTCCTCTTAGGGGCATCTGGGGGCAATGCTTGGTATTTAGGAGAGCGAGTCACACCCCAGTGGTCCGATTCTGCTATTCTCTCCCCTCCTTATCTTCCTCCATCTACTATGCATCATCTGGAGCATATCCCTGCAGGTCAAGTTGAGGGATTAGCTGAAGAAGTATGGGATGACTCCTTTCTAGATCAGGGCAGGGATTATGGGGCCTTCCTTAAGGAGGAAACGATCTACGCTCCTTTCAGTCCTAGAGGGCCATTGGTATATTTCCCCTCTTGAGCATCCTTTTCATATTTCAAATCCTTCTCTTTTTTTTTTATTGATATTCTTTCAGTGGAGGACATGGCACATGGATCCCCCCTCCCACTCAGCCACAAGTAAGTGTTGTTGCCTCACCCCAAGCTAGGTCTTCTACTATTGTGAGGGGATCTCTCAGGATGGCTACCATTCCTTTATGTGGTTTCCCGGGCTAGTCCTATCCCAACGTAACCCATCCTGGCATCCTTCAGCTCTTGGAGCGTAGACTGGACAAAGAAGCTTCTCTCAAACTACCCATTCCATATGACTATGTGAGTATCCAAACACCTCTCATTTGATAGGTCCATAACTTCTTTTGATTGACATGCTCTTTCTCAGGTGTCTCCGGAGGTCTATACTAAGATTAGGAGAATGGACCAGAGTCTATGTGAGGTGGTGATTGACAAGGTATCATCCTATTCTTAACCTTGTCCCTCTTCTTTATCACTTCTTTTCTTGATCATTCCCTATTTTCCTAGGAGGGGGAGAACAATGACTTAAGGAAATAGGTCATCTCTTATTGACAATTGACAAGAGAATGCCCAGCAGCAAATGTAAATTGAGGATCTCACATAGAGAATGGCGAGTTTGGGATTAGTACCAACTGGCTCTTCGACCTTCCACGAGGATCACACCGAGTATGGTTCAGATGAGGATTTTGACTCATAGGGATTTGTTCCTGCAGTTCCAGTAAACAAAAACATATGCATATCCTCCCTCCCCATGTTGTTTGTTATTATGATTTTTTTTTCCTTTTGCTAAGCTTAGCATTTTATGAATGGAAACCTATCTTTGGGCACAAAGAAAATCTCCCTTTGTTTATGATTTTGAAATTTTATTTTTTAGGCATAATCAATTTCACAACTCAAGTCTTCATTAGAATAATCGGGATAGCACGGAAGTCCAAATATCTCTTCATTTTAGGACCAAGTGAATTATATGAAAATAACTTTCCTACCATAAACAAGATAGGTAGGTAACAGTATTAGGGGACAATTCTTGGGATGGGTAAAAGTTCACCAACTCCTCTGGGTCTTCTACTTTCAATCCATATTATCGGCAAATGTACATAGGTAGGTAAAAGGTCATGCGAGTCAATCCCATCAATTTAACGTAGTTACATCTAGGGGTCTTCATTAGAAAATCCTCTTATGGCTTCCCTAGGCATCTCCATGCAATATCCTTTGTAGTTCTTCCTTGTAGGTATTCTTCCCAATCGACAATGAGCTTGAATTCCGGGGCTTCCCTCCTTTCTTGGTAACAAAGAGCTCCGAGTTGACATCTATTTAACAGCCTGATCAGCTTCAGTTTCTCAAGTAGCCAAAGTTGGAAAATAGCGGGACTTCCATGATAATAATCAAGTCCAAATCTACGGCTATGGTTCATGTCATCAAGTCCTTTGAATGTCTCTGCAAGGACCATAGGAATGATATCTCTTCCTTTCTTCAATTGCTTTACCACTTCTATTAGAACAAGTGGTGTACCACGCCCAGGAGTTCAGAGAATATAGCGAGCTATCATGCATAATAGATAAGCACCCTCTGATCTTTAATGATAGATCCCCCCTATGGTTGGTACCGAATGATGATGCTGGCCACCTTCAGAATGTTAATCTTCCCATATCTAATGAACTACTTCATTTCCTCCTTTTCCCATCCGAAAAAGCCCTGAATCTCCTTTGAGTGGTCTTTCTTCAAAGATGGTTGAATCAACTTTCCCTTAGTTGAAGATTGCATATAAACTCGAAATTCTTTGAGAGTTGGACAGGTCTCAACCAACCTAAACTGAAATACATGAAGATCGGCATCCCAATGCTGAGGCACCTGTTGGAGCAGATTGTGATGTAGCTCTATGCACCCAATCTGGATGAGCATTGACATACTCACAAATTCTAGCAGTCCTAGTGCCATCATGTTTATGTCTGTGATCCATTTCCTCAATGTCTCATCCAAAGAGTCCATGACTATTCCTGAAACCATCATAAACAAAGAAGAGATATGATGATTTGCCAAAGTATCACTCATCAGCTATTGACACAACCAAACCTTTACCTTTGTTGCATAAAAAAAATGTTTTTTTTTTCTTTTACTAATCAAGGATGGGGAATAAACTAGCCTTGATACACCAGTACCAGGTGACGACTTTTGGAGGATAGAATTTTGGATAAGAATTTGGAGGACCATAGTTAAATGACAGATACCTAATGGTCTTGCATGCCTAATGGCGATTCTTAGGGGACACTATGATGATCTTTTTGGATACCTTGATTAATAATCTAAGAACCAATTTATTGCCTTTAGACGATTGAGACCACACTTCCAAATGTCAGGTTTCCTACGTATCCCTTGACAGGAATCAGGTCTGGCGTAGTTTGGGCTATTCACCCTATCAGACATAATATTTCTTGAGATGATCCATGTTGACCAATCCGGGTATTTCTTCGCCGTTGTGGTCTATGAGTTTTATGGCTTTGCCTAGTAGAATCTCTTTGATAGTGAATGGGCCACTCCAGTTGGGCCTGACTTTTCCTATTAGGTCATGAATTAGGGCTCTTTGTTCTCAAAGAACAAGTTCACCCTCTTCTACGTGATGGGGCTCCATATTCTTGTTGAAGGCCCTTGCCATTCTCAATTGATATTTCTTTAGGTTATCTATGGCCTTCATACACCTTTCATCAATAAAATTGAGCTTATCGTGTTTGCCCTTCACCTATTCTTCTTTAGGTAACTGACTATCAAGAAGCACCCTTAGGGATGGTACCAAGATTTCCATGGGTAGAACCGCCTCAACCCCGTTTACCAAAGAGAAAGGAGTTTCCCATATCGAGGATCGTACAGAAGTCTGATATGCCCACAAAGTGAGTGGTAACTTATCTGCCCAATCCTTATAGATTTTGGCCATTTTCTGTAGGATCACCTTGATGTTCTTGTTAGCTGCTTCTACTACCTCATCGGTCTATGGCCTGTAAGTGGTAGAGCGGTGTCTTTTGATATCAAACTTCATGCAAACTTTGTCAGTTTTACCCCAGAAATGGGATCCCTTATCCAATATTAGCTCTTGAGGCACTCCATTCAGCAAATGATGTTTTCTTAGATGAATTTTTCACCTTAGCAGATGTGAGGACTACAGATAACTGAGCTTCTACCCACTTGGTGAAATAATCAATATCTACAAAGATGGACTCGTCACCATTGGACGCTTTGGGGTTGACCTTCCCAATGATATCAATGCCCCAAGTAGAGAATAGCCAAGGAGAACTAGGTGAGTGCAATTCCATTGGCAGGATGTGTATGATATTGGAAAATATCTGACAGCTGTGGAATTTCTTGACAAAGCTCATGCAGTCTGCTTCCATTGTGTTCTAATAGTATCACAGCCTGAGACTCTTCTTCGCTAGCATTTTGGCATTCATATGGGGTCCACAAAGGCCTTGATGAATTTTTTCCATGATTATCGTAGCTTGCTCTTCATCCACGCACAACAATTGTATTCCATCAAAGGACCTCTTGTATAACAAGTCCCCTTGAAGAATAAAATGGGTGGCATATCTTCTTAGAAATTTCTTTTCTCTTTCTGTGGCTTCAACCGGGTACTTTCATTCCTTGATGAAGTCCACGATATGAGCAAACCAAGACCGACCATCTATGGTAAGAGAGTTCACTGAATTTTGATAAATGGGTCTGCTTCTTTGTTCCACTAAGAATGGTCAGACTCTAGTCATAGGGTTGCATTCTACCATGAAATCCAAGATTGCAAGGGCATCGGCAAACCAGTTGTTATCTCTTTGGAAGTATTCGAACAAAATCTTCTCAAAGTGTCCAACTACTTCTTCTAGGTGTTCTTGATACGGCTTTTATTTCTCATCTCTAATATTTTACATTTGTTGCATCTAACAAATGACAATGGATGAATCACCGTATACCTTGATCCTTTTAATCCCAATGGTCAGGGTAGTTTCCAGTCCCAAGGCACAAGCTCCATATTCAGCAATATTGTTGGTACAGGGAAAATCAAGGCGAAATGACGAAGGTAAGTAAAGGCCATTAGGAGTGGCAAGAAATATTTCCACACCACACTCCTTTTGATTAGTTGCTCCATCAAAAAACAACTGCCATTCATTAGCTGTGTCCTCTTCTATTGTTGTGATCTCTTCATTTGGGAAGTCATCATCTAGGGCTTTTCCATCTTCCGTGGGATGGGCAGCCAAATGATCGGCTATAGCTTGCCCCTTAATAGATTTCTGAGTAACATAGGTGATGTCAAACTCTGATAACAATAAAAGCCATCGAGCCATCCTTCCTGTTAGAGCCGATTTCTCAAAGAGGTACTTGATTGGATCCATCCTTGAGATCAAACGTACTAGATAAGTTACCATATAGTGTCGCAACCTTTTCGTTGCCCAAATCAATGCAGCACAGGTTCTTTCCAAAGATGTATACCGTGTTTCATACTCCAAGAACTTCTTGCTGAGGTAGTATATGGCATGCTCTACCCCCTTTTCTCTCTCTTTTTGTGCTAGCAACGAGCCTATGGAATATTCTCCCACTAATAAGTACAAAATAAGTGGTTATCCTTCCACCGGTGGTGTCAATACTAGTGGGTTAATGAGGTATCCTTTGATCTTATCAAAAGCTTGTTAGTATTGGTCATTCCATTCTGTGGGCTAATTCTTCTTCAATAGCTTGAAAATTGGCCCGCAGATCATAGTTAGTTGTGCTATGAACCTGCTGATATACTGGATGTGACCCAAAAATCTTCGTATCTACCTCTCAGTGCGAGGTGTGGGCATTTCTTAAATTGCTTTGATCTTGATAGGGTCGGCTTTGATGCCCCTTTCACTTGCCAAGAATCCCAATAATTTTTCTATTGTTGCCCCAAATACAAACTTCTGAGGGTTCAACTTTAGTTCTTGATCCTTACAAAGAATCGCCTTAGTGTGGAAATATGCCCCTGTCGATGCCTTGACTTCACTATCATACCATCCACATACACTTCCACATCTTTGTTCATCATGTCATGCAATATGGCCATAGCTGCTCTTTGATAAGTTGCCCCCAGCCCACAAGGCATCACCTTATAGCAATAGATTCCCCATGGAGTGGTGAAGGCTTTCTTCTCCTGATCCTCTAAGTGCATGCTCACTTGATTGTATCTCGAGAATCCATCCATAAATGATAGCAAAGCATACCCCGGTGTGTTATCAACCAATACATCAATGTGAGGTAATGGGAAGTCATCTTTAGGGCTTACCTTGTTAAGATCTCAAAAGTCCACGCACATTCATACCTTCTACGCGCATTCATACCTTGCCATCTTTCTTTGGCATTGGTACTATGTTAGCCAACCATTAGGGGTACTTCACCACTTGTAGAAACTCTGCATTCCATTGTTTCACAACTTCTTCTCTGATATTTTCACTCCATTCTAGGCGTATTCTTCTAAGCTTCTATTTGACTGGCTTTGCCCTAGGATAAGTCGGCAGTCGATGTTGCATGATGTTGGGGTCTATACCAGGCATATCCTTAGAAGACCAAGAAAAGACATCAATGAACTCCTTCAGAAGACTAATCATCTATTCTGCTTCTTCATCATCTAGGGTGGTACCAATTTTTACCTCTCGAAGGCATTGGTCGATTCCTAGATTAATAACCAAGGTATCCTCATAGATGGGTTGGCTTTCTTTGGTTTGCATTTTTTTATTAACCCTTGTATTTATTAAGATCATCATCAGAAAAAGGAGGCAAATCATACTCAGAATCAGAAATTTCATTCATGAAAGAAGGAGTAATAGACTCAACATACACGAACTCTGGGCTTTCCTTGAGAGGGAAGGCTGACTCATAATCATAAACAAAAGACTCCACAACAGACTTGACTACAAACTCGATGACTGACTTGATACTTCTGTCAGTGGTATTCAGTTTGGTTGACTCAATAGCATGAGTAAACTTGAAGTTCTCCCCAATGCTAGTCCAGTTCAGGAGTGGGTCAATGGCTTGATGGATGAACAGATGTGGCAGGGGGCCCTCTTCTTCTTCCAGGAAGGTCACTGCTATTTCCTCAGTGGTGCTGACATGGTTCTCTTTGATAGGTGCTTACTTCCTTACAAATACAAGCTGATCTATTTCATATTCTCTAAAGCCGAACTTCTTGAGGGGTGAGGATTGGT
Organism: Macadamia integrifolia; assembly: GCF_013358625.1. Taxonomy (NCBI): domain Eukaryota; kingdom Viridiplantae; phylum Streptophyta; class Magnoliopsida; order Proteales; family Proteaceae; genus Macadamia; species Macadamia integrifolia. The sequence goes on along the minus strand of NW_024870467.1, from coordinate 286,264 downwards.
GGAGACTGCTCAATCCCCTTTCTATGAAGTCCAACTTTTCAAGCCTACTGATTGAGGCCATCCCTACTCCTCGATCACATCTCTGACCACCATCACAGGTCTTCCTGTTGCAGTTGATTCGGGCATAGTGCATGCAGACCATCATTCTTTGTGCTCTTCTTTGCTTTGCATACACACTCCTTCCTCGAAAGGGTCTAGGCTTGAGCTTATGTTGCTCCTAAGCTCGTGATTGTCACAGAAATGAATAGATTTGGTTCTTCAGATCAATGGGAAGTTGGAAACTCCAGATGAGTCTTACCTTCTTTTCCCACTCTCTCTTTAGGAAGACTCTGGAGCTCGGTACTTCCTGCGACTGGATCAGTGTTGTAGGGTTGTTAGAGGAGAACCCATTTTTAGTCAATGCTACTTCCACTATTCCAGTTATGTAGATGCCCTATTCTCTTTCCTTGGCTTGTTCTACCTCTTAAGTCACCCAGTCGAACTCATCTTGAAAGAACACCTCGAATAGTCGTTACATCTTTGTGGCAGTTTCGTCAAACCATGGTTGAACATTACTATAAAAGGAAAATCTTCTCCTCCCATTATAAAATAGCCATTGAGAGTGGAATGGTACAAGGTGGATATTTTCCTAGTCATTCTTAGTATCTTCTATCCCTTGCCGACATTGTTGCTTTTTTATCCAGCGGTTGGAGGAGTGTACCCTAGACCACTTTTTCTCTTGCTCACCACCAAAGTAGGTAGCCTTGAGACACCTTGAGGATACTTCCTTAGTCCCATTCTAGGAAAATATTGCATGTTCTTCATCATTTGACTCACCGGCAGGCTCCAGATAGCTTCATAGTTAGTAGGGATTTTTTCGTCTGGTGTTTCGTTGGCGATGGTCACATAAGTCACTTCTAACTCAAAACCACTATGTTGAGCTTCATTGTCTTGTTCCTCTCCCTTTTCGAGATTGGCTAAGGTGTTGACCATCTCGGTATCTCCAATTATTGTAATCCCTTTCCCCTCATGAATGAAATTCATTTTTTGATGGAGGCTAGAAGCTACAGCCCTTGTATGATGTAGCCAAGCTCTTCCTAGGAGCATGTTGAAAGACGTTGGTATGTCAATGACTTGGAAATCAATGTCAAACCTCACCGGGCCAATTATCACGACGAGGGTGAGGATTCCAAGGACTTCTCTTTTGGTATTATTATATGCCAGTATTGTCTGGTTTGACGGCCTCATCTCTTCCATATTGATGTTGATGCTCTTGGCTGACCTCGAAGGTAGAGCATTCAAAGCAGACCCATTGTCAATGAGGACTTGAGGCATGATTTTGTCAATACATTCTACTGTGATGTGCAAAGCTCTATTGTTCCTAGCCCCTTTGGGGAGTTCAAATTCTGAAAACATCAATGACTGCACCGCATAGGTTACCCCTACTATTTGTGCGAGATGTGTTGGATCTATTTCGATCGGCACTTGTACATTAGTGAGGGACTTTAAGATTGCTTCATGGTGTGAAGGGGAGGCCATCAATAATCCCCAAATTGAGATATTGGCCTGGGCCTTCTTGAGCTGAGCCAAGATTGGATTCTCTGATTCTTTCTTCAGACCACTTGTTCCTGCCTCATTAGTCCTTGACTGTTCTACGACTAGGGCCTTGCCCTTGTAGTCTCTTCCACTTTGAGTCTCTATCACACTGATAGGTTTCTTTACAATAATCTCTATGGGATAGCAACCTCATCATCGTTGTATGTTATGGTAACTATCCCTACCATAGGATCATCTTCTTCTTTGGACTCCCTTCCCTGCTTGGGGTGGGAAGTTAAGGTCCTCTATAAATATCCAGAGCCCTGGCTTGCACTTTCTTGATTGTATTAGAAAAGCATGTAACTGCTATGTCTATCATTTCTTTAAGTGTGTCATGTCCCCCTGCTTTTTCAAGGTTTCTCAATTGCTCTGTATAGTAGTGTTCACTGATGGCCACTTCACCAAACATTTGATTAATTTTATCGGCCTCGAGTTTTAGCTCAACCAAATGACTATAGACACTACTCATGTGTTCTACTATAGGATTTACTTCACCCTCAAAAGTGATCTCATACCCTTCACTATCTTCTGAATTTGATGTCGGTTCATCTCCTTCCAAATAAATCATGAACGCTGACTGGATTGCATCAGTAGGGTCGATCATCGGGTCATCTTTGCCAATTTCATACACAGAATACCCTCTAAGGTCTTTGGGTGAATAATATCTAGATTCATCATCTTCGTTATTATCCCAAGGTCCCTGGTAATAACTGTCATCCCAGTCCTGGTACTCATCATCACTTTATGATTTGGAGTCATCCCCATTATTCTCATCTTCACTCTTGTCCTCATCATCATGTCATCATCATCCTCTTCTTCACTGATGTCTCCCTCACTTGGTTCTTCATCAGATTCCTCCCAACCATCGAATTCTCCTGCATCCAAACATTCGCAGTATTCAGAGCGTATGGACCGAAAGATTTTTATAAGGCTAGACTTGACCTCATGGGCTCAAAGTTGGATCATACCAAACTTATCATCTTCTGTATCACTCTCGATGTGGATTAGGGGGGTGTGCTCTTTGATTTATTTGCCTATTTCCAATGCCATTACTGCTCTGAGGAAGTAATCTGTTACTTCTTCAATTGCCTCTGGATTGTCCTCTTGAGGTAAGGTTGTCTAAATTAGAGAAGTGGGATCAACATCTCGATTTTCTTCTAAGACATTCACCGAACTTGTTGATGAGTTTATTTTTGGAGAATCTGATAACACAAGCATGTCTTTCCAATTGTATCCGCCTATCCATTCTTCTCTTAGGTTATCCACCAAACCTTGGGATGGGATTGGTATAAAGGTGGTGAGGGATATAAGGTGGGGTGATATGAAAGTGATGTGATATTAGAGATAGGGTATTGTGATGAAGATAAGAGGTGATAAGATGAAGAAGTTTCTCCTTAATAGTATGGTGAAGGTTGGTGATATGGAGGAGTTTGGTGGTATGGCAAATATTGATGGTGTGGTAAAGGTTGGTAGTATGGCGGAGGTTGAAGGTATAGTATAATGGATCCCCTTGTTGATGATGAAGGAGGGATAGCAGATATCTGATCTTCTAGTTCTTCGTCTGAGGATTCTTCTCTTTTGGGAGTCTTCTTGGTCTTGGTTCTCTGACTCCTGACTTTCCTATAAGCGCGGGCATTCATATGATTCTTCTGATCTCGAAGTATGATGAGTTGAGTGGGATCACTCTCTGTTACTTCTTCATCTAGGTTGTTCACATGATCATAGAACATGGGATGAGAAAAGTGCTTATCTGACTGATACATGTAAATGACCCTTCGGAAGGAGTCGCACTCCTTTTGACAAGCATCCTTAATGAAACCACTGATGTGCCCTACTAATTCTGGTGGAAGGGACAATATTTGCATAAGTAGGAACTTCTTTCTCCACTCAACATGCCTCTCCTTATGGTACTTCTTAGAATCTCTAATAAAATGAGTTGGATCAAAGAAACAAGGATCCTAGTTTTTCCATTCATCCATCGTTGCCAGTATGTTGACGGTTCTATGATCTAGGAGTGGATTGGTATTGATATTAGGATAGTGCTTGACCTTGACTTAAATAGTCTCATTGTCTACCAAATCCTAGATTGTGTGTTACAGACCCAAGCATCTTTCAATGTTGTGCCCCTTCTGAGTGTGATAAGCACAATATTCATGATCCCTAAACCAAGCTGGAGAAGGGTTGTTGATTACTCTTGGAGCCACTGTCCCTAGTAATCCTTGTTTCTTTAGCTTTTTATACACTGCTGTCATGGGCATTCCCAAATCAGTGAACACTTTCCTTATGCGAGAAGCCTTCTGAGCAGTGGCATCTACTTGTATCACAAATGGTTGTGAAGAGGTGACAGGTGAGACTGACTATTGGACTGCACCTACCACATTGGTTTCAAGACCCTTTCCATGTCCAACCCTATCATATTTTTCCTACATCTTGGGAGGATCCCTAATAGTGAGCTTCCCTTAGAATTTTATTTTCTGTATGTGTATTGGTGGCTATCAAGGCATCAAAATTTTACAGGTGTTGGTAATAGAGGACATCATAATAAGGCTTTGACAAGTTTTCAATCAATATTTCTACTTGCTCTGCTTCTGAAGGATGATCTGCCATCTTGGTGGCCTTATCCCTAAACCTCATCAAGAAGGCGGTGAATCCTTCTCTGGGCTATTGTCTCAACATCTCAATGTCTTCACACTTCACATCCACTTCGGTGTTGTATGAATACTACTTGGTGAAGGATTTCACCACTGTTGTCCAATTCTTGGTTTCGGATGACTCCAACTGTGTGAGCCACCTTAGTGCTGGTCTTGATAAGGTTAACATACCCATCTGGTTGTTAGCAAGCTACTATGATTTGGTGATGCTGAGAAAGACTTTGAGATGAGCCTTGGGGTCCCCTGACCCGTCAAATTTGTCAGTCTACCATTTGAATATTTTGGAAATTCTTACCCCAGAGAAGAAACTCATCTTATCGGATTCCACCACTTGACCTTTCGAACTCTTTCCTATTTGGATCAAATTTTTTAACTTTTCTAATTGCTCTCTGAGTTTTCTTTCTCTCTTGGTCTCTGGAGGTTCCATTTGGACATGTGCTGCAAACTCCTCTTCCTCATCTTCAATCACTACCCTGGGAGGAGGGACCCTATAATAGGTTCCCCGTTGACCATTTTGACGGGTAGGTGAAACTCCTCTGTGAATGGTTGGCCTAACTTGTTCTAGTTCTCCTGAGTAAACTTGGGAAGAAGTCTCTTGATGACCCGTAGGTCTGTTCTAATCCAATTCTCCTGTAGCTTGTGCTGGTTCAGCCCTGGGAGGGTTTCAGAGCACGTGCAATATCTAAGCTAAACCACTCTTGACTTCGGCCATCTTTTTTTGGAAGGTCTCCACGGGGTGGATCCATGTTGCTCAGGTGATTCAGGGTTGTGTGGATCCATGTGAACTGGGTTATAATCACTTGGCGGTAGACAATCTCAGAGAGCCGGTAGAGGTGATACTGGACTTTAGCAAGTCAACCGATTACCTTGACGTGTCCAAATGGACTGCGGGGAATACTTGAGGTGTGGAATTGTGCCTGAACCAAAAGTGCCTCATTTTAGGATTCATGTATTCCCAACCCTTTATTCATTTATCAACTCAATTATCAACCAATGATCCATCCAAAGTTAATTCACTTAATGATAGGAAGTGGGTAGGGGTCAATGCCCCTAGTCCACTTAATGTCACAAGTGGGAGATTCACACAAATGGCTTGACCAGAATATTCCTATTAAGACATTCTCTATCGATAAATTCATGCTTTCCTTAATCTTAACACACTAGGTGACCTTCCTCATAGTTTTCTTATGTCTTTTAGATAATTTGGCATTTTGCGGGACTTTGACAGGCGACACCCCAGAGTCGCGCACACCAAATCATCTATATTTCATTTCTAAGGAGGAAGGACACCTTTTATCCGAAACCCACTTAGGACCTCCCCGAGGAAGGAAACCTTTTCAAGACTGCAAATAAATTCTACAGATCAGCTTGTGGCATTCCTAGCATTCTCCATCTATTTCCTACATGATGCAAGTATGCAGTGGATGCAATAGGACTGACAAGGCTTCCTTGACAGGATCTATATATGCAAGGTACATGATCCTTTTGATATACCCAGAGGTATGAGATCAAGGGGGGTGACTTCCTTGCCCATTACTTGTGATTACACACGAGGTTAAGCAACTTTCCATGGGGTGGCAGAACAGTGAGTGATTGTGTGCAAAAGTGTAATATGGGAATATCATTATTCGATCTCAGGATGTCATAAAGTGCACGGACCTCCCCGAGGGTGCTAGCACAATTATTAACATCCTCGCTATCTAACAATACCCCACACCCTTATACAGGAAACAACTACCATTTGCTCTCAGGGTACTCTTCATGACATGCACTGACCTTCCCGAGGGTGCGGGCATGACAGGGAGTCCCTCACCAAATGATTTCACTTCAAGCAAGATGTATGATGCGGTTAGAGAGTACAATCACAAACATGGGGTTAGCCAAACATGTTTTCAAACAAATGTGGTGGAAAATGTTCTTACATTTAATGATAGCATCTAGTGTTGAAAACTTGATAGTTCCTTAGTGGAGTCACCACTGTGAGGGTAGCGGCCGGAAAAAGAGACCTTTTGGAGGTCCTGATCCTCTCTCCTCTCTTTTCTCTTTCTTAGGGAGGGGTGTGTTGTGTGTGCTTACCTGCAGGCCTCGCACCACCATTTCACCGCTTGGAGATACGTGAAGGCCTATTTCACAAGAGTATAAAGGTCTTTATTAAGACGGAGATTTGATGATGGTCCAATACAAGGGATCGAGATCATACAAAAGGGTTTGGAGTCCCACCTAGGATTAAGGGCCTAGGGCCTGGGGGTGGGGCCGATACTTGAGAAAAGGGCCTGAAAGCTGGTTTGGTCTAGAGATTTAGGGTACGTGTCTGGTTGTAGAATTGGGAAGGTGATAGGCACCTAATCTACCCGGTTCAACCGGTCTTCCTACTAGATGCTTAAGAACAAATATTTTCCACAATTATTTCTATTCTGCATGCATGGCTATGTTATCAAACATATATACATTGACTAAATTCAAATGATTATGTACATAAAAACATGGTCAGTATAAATTCTACATTATGCTAATTTGGGTGGGAAATTATACCTAAGCTTGACCCCGGTTTCGAGTTAAGAGGGGTGGAACACCGATTAGTGCCGGCACGAATTATCTTTTGGATTCTCCTAGCTCAAGGGAAGATAGTCTTAACCTCCAGCTTCCTTTCTTAAGAGATGTTGATTGCGGTAATGTTCAGACAGAGTTCTGACTAGGAATGGTTACTTTCTGATTTTGACTGCAGTATTAATTCGGTAGGGCCTCCGCTAGGGATGGGTTACTTTTGAATTTTTGCTGAGGTGGCACTCCGAAAGACCTTCCACTGAGGATAGGTTATAGGAAGACTAGGCTGAGCTGGTACTCTGGCAAAGTTCCAATGGGGATAGGCTATGGGAGGGCTAGGTAGATGTGGCACTCCGACAAAGCTTCCACTGGGATAGGCTAATTCTAAGGATTGAGGAACTTTGAAGGCCCGAAGAACACTTTGAATCTTGTGAAGATCTCTTTGAAGAATTGAAGAACCTTAAGAGGGGGTCGGAGATTAAGGGGAAACTTTTCCTACACAAAAAATTACTCAAAGAAGGCAAAGGATTAAAGAATTTTGAAGACCCGAAGAACACTTTAAAGATCTTATAAAGATCTCTCCGAAGACTTGAAAAACCTCAAGGGGGAAGGGGAGGAGAGAGGGTAGAGCTTCTCTTCTACGGATGCTCCTAGGAGGCTTGAGTGTTTCAAATCAAAGGGGGGTATTTATAGATTATGTGAACCAATGGGGAGGAAAGAGGAATTTCCTTAGCCAATGGGGTGAAAAGGTGGTTTTTCTAAACCTATGGGATGAAAACATGAATTTTTGGACCAATGGGGTGGAGGATAAATTTCTTTGGCCAATGGGAAAAAAGTAATGTTTTTTGGGTCAATAAGGTAAAAAGATGTCTTTTTGGATCAATGGGAGGTTGCGGTTTAAGGTACACTAGCGGGACAGTGTAGAGTGCACAAGCAGGTGAAAAGAAAATCTCTTCACCAATCTGGTCATTGGAACGCATATTTCGGCGATTGACGACGGCAAACGAGGCTGGGAAGGGGTGCATAGGATATGTATGTATGGGTAGACGTGGGCACGAGAGACAGGCATGGCATACAGGGTAGGCAGGGTGGGCACAAGGCAGGGCGTATGCAAGGTGCGTGGCACTGGTAGGGGGCGGGGGCACTAGCAGGGGCATGGGAGGCTGGTAGGGGTGCAGGGGGCTAGCTAAGGCATGGTAGGCTAGCAAGGGTGCAAGGCATAGGTAGGGGCATAGGGCACTGGCAGGGGCACAAGAGGCTGGCCAGGGCACGGGGTGCTGGTAGGGGCACAGGAGGCTGGTAGGGGCACGGGCGCTGGCAGGTGCACGGTAAATTGGCAGGGATGCGGGGCACTGGTAGGGTTGTAGGGAGCTGGCAGGGGTGCAGGAGGCTAGCAGAGGTGCGAGAGCCTGGCAGGGGTACACGGGAGAGGTGGGGTATATGGGAGGCAGGCCACGGGCACACAGGGTAGACAGGGTGTGTGCAAGGCAAGTCATGATGCGTGTGGCTAGGTGTTTCAAGATGTAATTTTCCAAAAGCGATTGCGGGAGATCAGACGGTCAAATTTTGACGTACCATATATCGTTGGAATCATAATTCGGAGCACTATGCATCCATATGGTCACCTAGGACTGAATTCCTTTACATATGAAATGTCATAATCGGACCTCCTTTTCTTTGGCACGGAGTTTTCGAGATTTTGGGTGACATTGAATGTTTCTAGGTTGGACTAGCTCAATCCATTATCATCTCTATTGATCGAAAGTAAGAAGTTGCATCCAAGATCTATAATTCATCATAGCCAAAGGAGGGTGACAAAATTGGGTGTCTGCAGGCATGTTGCCTAAATCTCTGGACCAGACGAACTTTCAGGCCCTTTTTTCAAAAATCAGACTCACCCCTGGGTCCTAGGCCCATAATCCTAGGTGGTGACTCCAAACCCTTTTGTATGATCCAATCCCCCGTATTTGACCATCATCAAATCCTCGTCTCAATGATGACCTTTATACTCCTGCAAAATAGGCCTCCACGTATCTTTGAGAGGCAATACGACAATGTGGGGCCCGCAGGTAAGCACACATGACACACCCCTCCCCAAAAAAGAGAAAGAGAGGAGAAAGGGTTGAATATATAAAGACTTCTCTTTTTTCTCCCCCTCCAAAGGGGAAGAAGAGAATTCTCTGGCCACTACCCTCACAGTGGTGACTCCACTGGGGACTTGTCAAGCTTTCGACACTAGATGCTACCATTAAATGCATGAATATTTTCTACCACATCAATTTGAAAACATGTTTGGCTAACCCCATGTTTATTCGCTAATCACATCATGCATCGTGCTCGAAGTGAAATCATTTGGCGAGGGACTCCTTGTCATACCTGCACCCTCAGGGAGGTCAGTTCATGTCATAGAGAGTACTCTAAGAGAAAATGGTAGTCGCTTCCTGTATAAGGGTGTGGTGTATTGTTAAACGGCAAGGATGCTTACAATGTGCCAGCACCCTCGGGGAGGTCCATGCACTTTATGACATTCTATGATCGAATAATGATATTCCCGCATTACACTTTTGCACACAATCACTCACGGTTCCACCACCTCGTGGCCAGTTGCTTAACCTCATGTGTAGTCACGAGTAATAGGGAAGGAAATCAGCCCCTTGATCTCGTACCTCTGGGTATATCAAAAGGATCACATAACTTGCGTATATAGATCCTGTCAAGGAAGCCTTATTGGTCATATTGCATCCACCGCATGCTAGTATCATGTAGGGAATAGATGGAGAACATTAGGAATGCCACAAGCTAAACTGTAGAATTTGTTTAGGGTCTTGAAAAGGAAATTTCCTATAATGTATTCTAGTCATAAAGAAATTCTCTCCTAAGTGGGTTTTGGATACAGGGTGTCCTTCCTCCTTAGAAATGAAATATGGATAATTTAGTATTCGTGACTCTGGGGTGATGCCTGTAGAAATCCCGTAAAATGCCAAATTATCTAAAAGACTCAAGGAAACCAGGACGAAGGTCACCTAGTGGGGTAAGATTAAGGAAAGCATAACTTTATCGATGGAGAATGTCTTAATAGAAATATTTTGGTCAAGCCATTTGTGTGAATCTCCCTCTTATGAATTTGAGTGGACTAGGGGCGTCGACCCCTACCCACTCCCTATAATTAAGAGGACTAAATTTGGATGGATCATTGGTTGATAATAGAGTGGATCAATGAATAAAGGGCAGGGAATATAAGAATCCTAAAATAAGCCACTTTTGGTTCAAGCACAATTCCGCACCTCAAGTAATCCCTGCAATCCATTTGGACACGTCAGGGTAATCAATTGACTCGCTTAAGCCCAGTATCACCTCCATCGTCTCTCTGAGATTGTCTACGCCAAGTGATTACAACTCAATTCACATGGATCCACACAACCCTGAATCACTCGAGCAAGCATAGGTCCACCCTATAGAGACCTTATAGACAGAGATGGCCAAGGTCAAGAGTGGTTTAGCTCAAATATTGCACATGCTCTAAAACCCTTCCAAGGTTGAACCAGCACAAGTTACAAAAGAGTTGGATCAGAATCTACCCATCCAAATGGTCAACGGGGAACCTATTCCAAGGTCCCTCCTCCTAGGTAGTGATTGAAGATGAGGAAGAGGAGTTTATGGCACACATCCGAATGGAACCTCTAGAGACAGAGAGAGAAAGAAAAATTAGAGAGCAGTTGGAAAAGCTGGAAAACATGTTTTGAAAGGGAAAGAGTTTGAAAAGTCAAATAGTGGATTTTTATGAAATGAGTTTCTTTTCTAGGGCAATGATTCCAAGAAGTTCAAATGGAAAACCGATAGATTTGATATGTCAGGAGACCCCAAGGCTCATCTCAAAGTCTTTCTCAGCATCGCCAAATTATGGCAGCTCGCTGACAACCAGATTGGGTAAGCCTTCATGTTGACCCTATCAGGGTCCACACTGAGGTGGCTCACACAGTTGGAGTCATCCTAGACCCAGAATTAGACAATAGTGGTAAAAGCCTTCACCAAGTAGTATTCATATAATACCAAAGTGGATGTGAAGCGTCAGGAGCTTGAGACGTGGAGACAGTAGCCCAGAGAAGGATTCACCGCCTTCTTGATGAGGTTTAGGGATAAGGCCGCCAAGATGGCAGATCGGCCTTCAGAAGGAGAGCAAGTAGAAATGTTGATTGAGAACTTGTCAAAGCCTCATTCTGATGTCCTCTATTACCCACACATGCAAACTTTTGATGCCTTGATAGCCATCAGTACACGCGTGGAAAATAGAATTCTAAGGCAAGATCAGTATCAGGGATCCTCCCAAGATGCAGGAAAAAATACTAGGGTTGGGAACGGAAAGGGTCTCGAAACCAATATGGTAGGCACGGTCCAACAGTCAGTCTCATCAGTCACCTCTTCACAACCATTTGCTATACAAGTAGATGCCCCTGCTCAGAAGGCTTCTCGCCCAAGGAGACAGTTCACTGATTTGGGAATGCCTATTATAGCAGTGTATGAAAAACTAAAGAAACAGGGTTTACTAGGGATAGTGGCTCTAAAAGTAATCAGCAACCCTCCACTAGCTTGGTATAGGGACCATGAATATTATGCTAACCACACTCAGAAGGGGCACAACACTGAAAGATGCTTGGGTCTGCAACACATAATTCAGGATTTGGTAGACAATAGGACTATTGAAGTCAAGGTCAAGCAATTTCCTAATGTCAGTAGCAATCCACTCCCAGATCATGGAACCATCAACATGTTGGCAATGACAGATGAATGGAAAAACTGAGATCCTCGATTCTTTGATCCAACTCGTTTTATTAGAGATTCTAAGAAGTACCATGAGGAGAGGCATGTTGAGTGGAGAAAGAAGTTCCTGCTTGTACAAAGATTGTCCCTTCCTTCGGAATTAGTAGGGCACATCAATGGTTTCATTAAGGATGCTTGTCAAAAGGAGTGGGACTCCTTCTAAAGGGCCGTTTACATGTATCAGTCAGATAAGCACTTTTCTCATCCCATGTTCTATAATCATATGAACAACCTAGACGAAGAAGTAATAGAGAGTGATCCCACTCAACTCATCATACCCCGAGTTTGGAAGAATCACAAGAATGCCCGCACTTACAGGAAAGCCATGAGCCAAAGAACCAAGGCCATGAAGACTCCCAAAAGAGAAGAATCCTTAGAAGAAGAACTAAAAGATCAGATATCTGCTATCTCTCCTTCATCATCAATAAGGGGATCCACTATACCATACCTTCAACCTCCGCCATACTACCCACCTTTACCACACCATCAACATTTGCCATACCACCAACCTCCCCCATATCACCAACCTTCACCATACTATCAAGAAGAAGGAACTTCCTCAGCTTATCACCCTTATCTTCATCACAATACCCTATTTCTAATATCACATCACCTTCATATCACCTCGCCTCATATCCCTCACCACCCTCATACCAATCCCATTCCTAAGGTTCAGTCGATAACCCGAGAGAAGAATGGATAGGTGGATATAATTGGAAAGACATGCTTGCATTACCGGATTCTCCAAAAATAACCTCATCAATAGGTTCGGTGAATATCTTAGGAGAAAATCAAGATGTTGATCCCACTTCTCTAACTCAAACAACCTTACCTCAGGAGGACAATCCAGAGGCAATTGAAGGAGTCACGAGTAACCTCCTCAGAGCATTAATGGCATTGACAATAGGGGAACAAATCAAAGAACACACCTCCCTAATCACATTAGGAGTGATACAGAAGATGGTATGATCCGACTTCAAGCCAATGAGGTCAAGTCTGGCCCTATAGAAATATTTCGATCCATACGCTCTGAATACTATGAATGTTTGGATGTAGGAGAATTCGAGGGTCATGAGGAATCTGACGAAGAACCAAGTGAGAGGGACATCAGTGAAGAAGAGGATGATGAAGACGATGATGAGGACGAGAGTGAGGATGGGGATGATAACAATGACTCTAATTCTCGAAGTGATGATGAGTACCAAGACTGGGATGACAATGATTACCAGGGACCTTGGGACAATAATGAAGATGATAAGTCTGGATATTATTCACCCAGAGATCCTGGAGGGTATTCTGTGTATGCAATTGGCAAAGATGACCTGATGATTGACCCGATCGATGCAATCCAATCAGCACGCACGATCCACGCGGAAGGAGATGAGCTGGCATTATATTCAGAAGATAGTGAAGGGTATGAGATCACTTTTGAGAGTGAAGTAAATCCTATAGCAGAACACATGACTTATGTCTATAGTCATTTGGTTGAGCTAAAACTCGAGGCCAATGAAATTGATCAAATCTTAGGTGAAGTGGCCATCAGTGAACACTACTATACCGAGCAATTGAGAAACCTTGAAAAAGCAGGGGGACATGACACACTTGTAGAAATGATAGACACAGTAGTTACACACCTTTCTAATGCAGTCAATAAAGTGCAAGCCAAGGCTCTGGATATTTATGGAGGACCTCGACTTCCCACCCCAAGTAGGGAAGGACAGTCTGAAGAAGAAGATGATCCTATGGTAGGGATAATTACCATGACAAATAGCGATGATAAAGATTGCTATCACACAGAGATTATTGTAAAGAAACCTATCAGTGTGATAAAGACTCGAAGTGGAAGAGACTACAAGGGCCCAGGCCAATATCTCAATTTAGGGGTTATTGATGGCCTCCCCTTCACACCGTGAAGTAGTCTTAAAGTCCCTCACTAATGTGCAAGTACCGATCGAGATAGATCCAACGCATCTTGCACAAATAGTAGGGGCAATCTATACGGTGTAGTCATTGATGTTTTCGGAATCTGAACTCCCAAAAGGGGCCAGCCACAATAGGGCTTTGCACAACACAGTAGAATGTATTGACAAATTGTGCCTCAAGTCCTTATTGATAATGAGTCTTCTTTGAATGTTCTAGATGAGGCCATCAAACCAGATAATACGGGCATATGATAATACCAAAAAAAAAGTCCTTGGAATCCTCACCCTCATCATGATAATTAGCCCGATGAAGTTTGACATTGATTTCCAAGTCATTGATATACCAGCGTCTTTCAACATGCTCCTAGGAAGAGCTTAGCTGCATCATGTAAGGGCTATAGCTTCTAGCCTCCATAAAAAAATGAAGTTCATTCAGGAGGGGAAAGTAATTACAATAACTAGAGATACCGAGGTGGTCAACACCTTAGTCAATGTTGAAAAGGGAGAGGAACAAGACCAAGAAGTCTGACTTAGGGGTTTTTAGTTAGAAGTGACTTATGCGACCATCGCCAAGGAAACACCAGAAGAAAAAATACCTACTGACTATGAGTTATCTGGAGCCCATCGATGAGTCAAATGATGAAGAACATGTCGTACTTTCCTGGAATGGGACTAGGGACGTATCATCAAAGTGTCTTAAGGCTACCTACTTTGGTGGTGAGCAAGGGAAGAAGCAGTCTAGGGTACACTCCTCCAACCCTCAGACCAAAAAGCAATAATGTCAGCAAGGGCAGAAGATACTAAGAATGACTAAGAAAATATCCACCTCTTACTACCCCACTCTCAATGGGCATTTTGTAAGGGAAGGAGAAGATTTCCCCTTTTGCAGTAATGTTGAGCCGTGGTTTAAAGAAATGGCCACAAAGATGCAACCAAGATTTGAGATGTTCTTTCAAGATGAGTTCGACTGGGTGACTCAAGAGGTAGAACAACAACAAGCCAAGAAAAGAGCACAGGACAGCTGCATCACTGGAATAGTGGAAGTAACATGATTAAAGATGGGTTCTCCTCTAACAACCCTAACACATTGATCCAGTCAAAGGAAGTACTGAGCCCCGAGTCCTTCTAAAGAAAGAGTGGGAAAAGAAGGTAAGACTCATCTGGAGTTTGTAACTTCTCACTGATCTGAAGAACCACATATGTTCATTTTTGTGAGAATCACAAGCTCAGGAGCTACATAAGCTTAAGCCCAAACCCTTTCAAGGAAGGAGTGTATATGCAAAGCAAAGAAGAGAACAAAGAATGATGGTCTGCATGCATTGTGCCCAGATCAACTGCAACGGGAAGACCCGTGATGGTGGTCAGAGATATGGTCGAGGAGCAGGGATGGTCTCAATCAGTAGGCTTGAAAACTTGGACTTTATAGAAAGGGGATTGAGCAGTCTCCACCAATCCTCACCCCTCAAGAATTCAACTTTAGAGAATATGAAATAGATCAGCTTGTATTTGTAAAGAAGCAAACACCCTATCAAAGAGAACCATGTCAGCACCACTGAAGAAATAGCAGCAACCTTTTTAGAAGAAGAAGAAGGCCCCCTGCCGCATCTGCTCATCCATCAAGCCATTGACCCACTCTTGAACTAGACTAGCATTGGGGAGAACTTCAAGTTTACTCATGCTACCGAGTCAACCAACCTAAATACCACTGATAAAAGCATCAAATCAGTTATCGTGTCTGTAGTCGAGTCAGTTGTAGAGTCTTCTGTTTATGATTATGAGTCGGCCTTCTCACTCGAGGAAAGTCCAAAGTCTATGTATGTTGAGTCTATTACTCTTTCTTTTATGAATAAAATTTGTTATTCCGAGTATGACTTGCCTCCTTTTTTTGATGATCAGCTTAATAAATATTAAGAGTTAATAAAACAATACAAACCAAAGAAAGCCCAACCCATCCGTGAGGATACCCAGGTTATTAATCTAGGAACCAACCAATGCCTTTGAGAGGTAAAAGTTGGTACCACCCTAGATGATGAAGAACCAGAACAGATGATTAGTCTTCTGAAGGAATTCGTCGAAGTCTTTATTTGGTCTTATGAGGATATGCCTGGTATAGACCCCAATATCATGTAACATCAATTGCCGACCTACCCTGGAGCAAAATTAGTGAAACAAAAGCTCAGAAAAATGTGACCAGAATGGAGTGAAAAGATCAGAGAAGAACTTGTGAAGCAGTGGAATGCAGGGTTTCTACAAGTGGTAAAATACCCCCAATAGTTGACCAACATAGTACCAGTGCCAAAGAAAGATGGCAAGGTACGAATGTGCGTAGAATTTCGAGAACTTAAGAAGGTAAGCCTTAAAGATGACTTCCCATTACCTCACATTGATGTATTAGTGGACAACACAGTAGGGCATGCCTTGTATCATTTATGGATGGATTCTCAGGATATAATCAAGTGAGCATGCACCTAGAGGATCGTGAGAAGATAGCCTTCACCACTTCATCGAGAACCTATTGTTATAAGGTGATGCCTTTTGGACTAAAAATGCTACAACAACTTATCAAAGAGTAGCTACAGCCATATTGCATAACATAATGAACAAAGATGTGGAAGTCTATGTGGATGATATGACAGTAAAGTCAAGAGATTGGCCGAGGCATATTCATGCACTAAGATGATTCTTTGTAAGAATCAAGAAGTATTAGCTAAAGTTGAATCTGCAAAAGTGTGTATTTGGGGCAATAGCAAGAAAATTATTGGGTTTCTTGGTCAGTTAAAGAGTTATCGAAGTCGACCCTATCAAGATTAAGGTAATTCAGGAGATGCCCACACCTAGGACTGAGAAGCATATACGAGGATTTTTGGGTCACATCCAGTATATCAACAGGTTCATAGCATAGCTGACTACGATCTGTGGACCAATTTTTAAACTACTGAAGAAGGATCAACCCACAGAATGGAATGACCAATGCCAACAAGGTTTTGATAAGATTAAAGGATACCTCATGAACCCACCAGTGGAAGGAAAACCACTTATGTTGTACTTATCAGTGGGAGAATATTCTATGGGTTTGTCGCTAGCACAAAAGGAGACAGAAAAGGGGGTAGAACATGCCATATACTACCTCAGTAAGAAGTTCTTGGAGTATGAGACACGGTACACATCTTTGGAAAGAATGTGGGCTACACTGATTTGGGCAACGAAAAGGCTATGGCACTATATGGTAGCTTATCCAATATGTCTGATCTTAAGGATGGATCCAATCAAGTACCTTTTTGAGACAACACCTATGTTGCTCAGAAATCTACCAAGGGGTAAGCTACAACTGATCATTTGGCTGCCCATCTGCCCACCCCACAGAAGATGGAAGAGCCTTGGATGATGCCTTTCCCAATGAAGAAATCACAGCGATAGAAGAAGAAGACATAGCTAAAGAATGGTAGTTGTTCTTTGATGGAGTAGCTAATCAAACGGGGTGTGGTATAGGAATATTGCTTGTCACCCCTAATGGCCTTTACTTACCTTCATCATTCTGCCTCGATTTTTGCTATACCAACAATATTGCTGAATATAAAGCTTGTGCATTGGGACTGGAAACAGCCTTGACTATTGGGGTGAAAAGGATGTATGAAGATTCATCCACTGTCATTTGTCAAACGCAAGTAAAGTGGAATACTAGAGATGAGAAGTTGAAGCCATATCAAGAACATTTGAAAGAAGTGATTGGACACTTTGAGAAGATCTCGTTCGAACACTTCCAATGAGATAACAACCGATTCTTCGATGCCCTTGCAACCTTGGCTTTCATGGTAGAATGCAACCCTAGGGCTAGAGTCTGACCATTCTTAGTGGAACAAAGAGTTAGACCCATTTATCAAAATTCGGTGAACTCTCTCACCATAGATGGTCGGTCTTGGTTTGCTCATATTGTGGATTTTAGTAGGGAAAGGAAGTACCCTATTGAAGCCACAGAAAGAGAAAAGAAAATTCTAAGGAGATATGCCACCCAATTTATTCTTCAAGGGGACTTGTTATACAAGAGGTCCTATGATGGAATATAGTAATTGTACGTGGATGAAGAGCAAGCTACGACAATCATGGAGAAAATTCACTAACGCCTTTACGGACCCCATATAAATGCCAAAATGCTAGCTAAGAAGATTCTCAAGCTGGGATACTATTAGAACACAATGGAAGTAGACTATGTGAGCTTTGTCAAGAAATGCCACAAATGTCAGATATTTGCTAATATCATATATATCCCGCCAATGAAATTATACTCACTCAGTTCTCCTTGGCCGTTCTCTACTTGGGGCATTGATATAATTAGAAAGTTAACCCCAGAGCATCCAATGGTCACGAATTCATCTTGGTAGCCATTGATTATTTCACCAAGTAGGTAGAAGCTCAGTCATATGCAGTCCTCACATTTGCTAAGATGACAAAATTCATCTAAGAAAACATCATTTGCCAATATGGAGTGCCTCAAGAGCTGATATCGAATTAGGGATCCCATTTCTGGGGAAAAACTGATAAAATTTGTATGAAGTTTGGTATCAAAAGACACCACTCTACCACTTACAGGCCACAGACCAATGGAGCAGTAGAAGTAGCTAACAAGAACATCAGGGTGATTCTACAGAAAATGGCTGAAACGTACAAGGCTTGAGCGGATAAGTTACCACTTGTTTTATGGGCACATCAAACTTCTATACGATCCTTAATAGGGGCAATTCCTTTTTCTTTGGTATACAGGGTCGAGGCGATTCTACCCGTAGAAATCCTAGTACCATCCCTAAGGGTGCTTCTTGATAGTCAGTTACCTGAAGGAGAATGGGTGAAGGCCAGACACAACAAGCTCAACTTTCTTGGTGAAAGGAGTATGAAGGCCATGGATAACCTAAAGAGATATCAACTGAGAATGGCAAGGACCCTCAACAAGAGTGTGAAGCCCTGTCACATAGAAAAGGGTAAACTTGTTCTTCGAGAACAAAGAGCCCCAATTCATGACCCAAGAGGGAAATTCAAGCCTAACTAGTGTGGCCCATTCACTATCAAATAGATTCTACCAGGCATGGTTGTAAACCTCATAGACCACAACGGCAAAGAAATGCCCAGATTGGTCAACATGCATCAACTCAAGAAATATTATGTCTGATAGGGAAAATGGCCCGAACTACGTTAGACCTGATTCCTCTCAAGGGATATGTAGGCAACTTGACATGTGTAAGTGCAGGTCTCAACAATCTCAAGGCAACAAATTGGTTCCTAGATTAATAATCAAGGTATCTAAAAAGATCATCATAGCTTGTGTCCCCCAAGAATTTCCATTTGGCATACAAGACCATTAGGTATTTGTAATTCACCTATGGTCCTCCAAATTCTTATCCAAAATTTCATCCTCCAAAAGTCACCACCCAGCACTAGTGTATCAAGGCTAGCTCGTTCCCCACCCTTGATTAGTCAAAAAGAAAAATTTGGTGATTTAACAAAAAAGAGTTTGGTGCTACAGAGGTAAAGGTTAGGTTGTGTCAGCAGCTAATGAGTGATACTTTGGCAAATCTTCACATCTCTTCTTTGCTTATGATGGTTTCAGGAAAAGTCATAGACTCTTTGGATGAGACGTTGAGGAAATAGACTATGAACATAAACATGGTGACACTAGGATTGCTAGAATATATGAGTATGTCAATGCTCAACTGGATTGGGTGCATAGAACTACATCACAATCTACTCCGACTGGTGCCTCAGCATTGGGACACCAATCTTCATATATTTTAACTTGGGTTGGTTGAGGTCTGTCAAACTCTTGAAGAATTCTGAGTTTATATGTGATACCCTACTTTCTAAACCCGATCTAATTTTTTGGTTGGCTCGGTTTGGTCTTGTAGGACCTAAACCCAAGCGAGCCACGGCAGGTATTTTATAGAGCATGGTGGTAAGGGTGACTCTGAGCTTGGGTTGGCCAAATGCGTTGGAGTCAGTGCCTTGTGAAGCCTGCATACCCAAGCCATGCACTTGTACATATCACGAGGCCATGTACACATAATAAAGGTATGAAGCCATGTTTTATACCAAGTACGCATGTTGATTTATTATCAAGAGTAAAATACATATCGGGGCTGAGCCCCATTGAAAGTTCCAATGTTTCGACTAAGTTTTGGTCGACTGGTAGGTGGTCATAGGTGGGTCAGAACCCCCAGTGTGACCTACCACTATGGTCATTAGATATGTTGACCCCACTATAAATAGCATTTATTACCTTTCTTTCACCTCATTTAGTGTTTTACACGGTGGGTGAGAAGTAAAGTAGAGAGAAAAAAAAAAGAGGAGAGAGAAAGGAAGAAGGAAATGGGAAGGGAGATGATTGTCGTGCATCACCAGGGTCATACCTCTTGAATCCAAGACCGGATTAATGATCCTCATCTCGAGATCTATGATTTGAGGTGAGTAAAGTCCATATTCCTTAAACCCTCACAAAATCCTAAGTAAAACCCTTCGTTTGGATAGCAATTCCTTGGATCTTGTTATAATCTCTTGTGAATGTGAATCCAAGGTTTAATAAAGGTTCTATATGTTGTTTATAAAGGATTTAGAGGAAGACTTGCAAGATTTGTGAAGCATTTTTTGATCTCTTGAGCAAAAGAGAAGATTTGGGGTCTTGAGATGATTCTTGAGCAAAGAGGTAAGATCCAGGCTTAAGACTTTGGATCGACCTTATATCTAGGTTGGAATCATGATTTGGAGCCTTAGATTTAGGAAAAATGTGATCGAATCGACCCATAGTGGTTTTCCCAAGGCGGGATGAAGAATAGAGGAGAACATCAAAAATCCAGGTTCTGATTGGTGGGTGCCTTGGAAGTGGTCAGACCCACCAATACAGAGCCTACCTGTCCTGGTTGGGCTTTTGGCCTGACAGGTGAGCAAGGACTGGTGGGTGCCTTGCCCGTAGGTCTTGGCCCATCGGTTTAGGCACTATCCCTGGATCGACAGGTGACCAAGGATTGGTGGGTGCCTTACCTGCCGGTCGGCCCACCAAATCGACTTTGTGATTTTCAATTAGGCCCAAATTTGTTGGGTCACCTTCTCTAGTGATTTTAAACATATTAGGATCATCATACCACATTGAATATGACCCTAATATGAAGCATACTAAACCCAACTCTTTTATGATAGGTTGTTCTAAGAACTCGCATTATTGCACGCTGGATATTTCTCGTACCAAGGGTGATCTTTGTACACGATTAGGTAAGTGAGAAGAGGATATTGCATCATGTCATTTTGGTTGTAGACTAGCCATGTCATCATATTAGTATTGTGTAGATTAGTCATCCATGAGTTCCATTGCATGCATTGACGTGTGCATTATGAAATTCATTTATGATTTGACATGCTATATCTTTATTACCAAATGCCAAATATTGCTTGCGATATGAGATGGATGACTGTAAATTATTGATTATGATGCCTTGCTAGACTAGATGCCATAATCGGCTTGGATACGAATACATTGGTGGCCCGTGGTAAGGGACGCGGTGGCACTATGCAGTCGTACTGTCTCACATAGGGGCATGCAAGGAGGAATGATATATCTCTATGCTATGACCCTTCATAGTAGGGTTTAGGCATTGGGTATATCACTGGGGGGAAGCCCAAGGTTGTGTACCAACGGTGGTGGTTAAAAGTACATCTGGCTGATCATTAGGACTATCGGCAACTTTGGTGATACAATAAGCAGGCTAATCGTACTGCTTTAAATTTAATGCAGGGGCAAGACCCATTTTACTTTAATATCATTGAGAAACAGTAATTTACTTTAATGTCACTGAGGAACAGTAATTTACTTTTTCGGTTCCCACAGCTAGTCTTGTCCAACAACCCTATGGGCATATTGCAGGATGGGATTTGTGGCTCGCACCCAGAGTATACTCATACTGTAGTTACGAGTAGCACATGACCTATGACTTAGAATTGTTGTCTAGGTGGACTAAGATAATAAAATGAACTGCATGCATATAGGTTCATTTGTACTGTGCATACTTGTGTGGTCTTTCTTTTCACTTACTGGGCTAGTGAGCTCATCCCACGTGCACACCATTTTTAGTTGATCTTGCAGGTTATCCGACCAAAGAGCTAGAGTCAGGACCCACCGTGGAGTTTCCAATTAAGGACTGGTGGGTCCCTGAAGATCTTGTGCACTAGGTCTAGTGCCCATATGAGAGTTGTGTTATGGGACAGCAACACTGATACCAATACCAAATTCTTTTTTATTATTTTGAAATGCTATCCCTTTTGTACTGTAGATGTTTAAATTGTATTTATTTTGTATATATTGGGCCTATGGGCCCACATGTAAAGATATTATAAAATACAAATTGGATATCAAGAGTATTCGTGTATTTACAGGTAAATACATGTAAGACTTCCGTTGATATACAAAATATTCTTGGCTTAGAGTGTATGTATGATGTGTTGTAGTTACTGTATTAGATGATCCTGACAGGTTTTGGGGTTAACAGGTGTTAACTAGGTCACTGGCCTAGTTCTGTATAGGATGGGGTGTGACAATTGGTGGTATCAGAGCGCAATGCTCCACCCACACATAGCATACAAATTAGATCTCATAGAGTCTTATAATAGGACCCTGGGTTGGGTAAACATAAAACCTTTAATAGAATAAAATATGTAATAAGATGAAAAGGTCTAAGTACTTGCATTCCATGGCATGCATGGGAGTAGAACCTAGATAGATTAACAAAAGACCAATAGCTCTATTCCATAAACCATTAACTTAAATTTAATAAAAAATTTGGCAGCATAATGGCACTATATTGAATTTCCAAAAAATTTACAGAAGCCAACTGATAAACAACATACATAAAGATAATCACAAATGGGGGATGACACACACTGTCACCACCAAACCACAATAGGATAATTAAACAAGTAAAATAACCCAAAAGTCATAAACTTCCACAAAATACCATCAAGTTCCCAACCATAAAAACATATCAAAATGTACAACCACAAGATATCAAAAGCACCATAATAAAGGATAATAAAGAAGGAAGTAGAGGAAGATGCTACCACTCTGTCAATCATCATCGTCAACCACGATGAAGGTTCCCTGCCTGTGGGCCTTGAGGTGCACTCGAAGTGGCTGTCGTAAACATCAAACTTGTCATTCGTTATGGTGACTTCTTTCTTCACACGGAGGAAGTTGGTAGTAATTCTGTTAGAAACCCTATCCAGGTCCTTGGTGAAATACCTAAAACTAGCCTCTAGTCTTCCTAAGCGGTGCTGTACCGCCAAACCTTAGTTGATGCTCTCCTTTACTCACTCAGACATCCTGTCTTGCCCTTCCTTTAGGGCACCAATGCTATCCATCAACTTCTGAAAATCAAAGGCCCCACCTGCAGGTGGTGGAGCTCTAAAATGTGGATCAATTGTCCTAGACTCTAAGGGCTCCTCCTCGAGGATATCCTCCTCGTCTAGATGAGGGAAACAATCCTCATCCTCCTTGCTCACTTACTCTCCCTCCATGTCCATCGGCCTATGCTCATCTGCCTCCTGTGGTGCCCCCATTGGCACTGCCAACCCCACCTCTTCAGATTTTCCTTTATAAATTTATCCCCTGGGTATTTCCCTTCCTCACTTGACAAATCCACTTGGAAATACTAAGTGACCTACCATAAGGAAAGCTAGAGTCATTGGGGTAAGTGGTGTGGTATTCCATTGTCTTCATCATAACACAGGGGAGGCAAAGGCAGGAAGCACCCCCTTCCAGGGTTATAGAGATGTAGTATACAAGGTAAGCTATCATAAAGCTTACCTGATTCCTGTGACCTGCTCTGGGAAGTAGATTGAAATGGGCCAGGCGTGCGAAAACTCAGACGGCTACATTATAGGCAGTCTCAGACAATGGATGCTCCTTATGTCCACATATGGTCTCAAAGATGACCTCTTACATCTTCACGCTCAAACCCAATCCCACAACCTTGATCCTTGGAGGGTTACAAAAATAGGCACCTTCAGCTGATATACCCAAGATGGCTGCCCACAAATCCACTGTCAGAACAATATCTACTCCCTTCACCATACTGGTGAGAGAGTACTACCCATCCCTAAAGGAAGCCTCCAGGTTACAATAGAAGTATCAGATGAGGTTCTCATAGCATGGACTGTTAGGGTAGAGCATGGGTTCCCAACCCAAGGTCGTGAATCTCTCCAACATCTCATAATCCACAAAGTCCTGGTCACTACCATCTTTTCCATCATAACCAGCCTGGTAGAGAAGGTAGACTAGGCAACGGCTGCCTTAATACTATGGAACAGACTCTCATCGTAGTTCATAAGATCAAAAGAAGGGTTCCTTATAGGCCGAGCCCATGGTGAAGAAGAACCAAGGGTGGCATCCCTCCCCTGGGAGGTAGTAGTCTTCCTCCTTTTGGAGGAGGAGGCAGTCTCCTTGCCTTTCTGGGACGACATCCTGACAACACAAAAGGAGATGTGTAAGTGAAATGAACAGGGAATATGAAAAGAATGTGATAAGTACTATTTTAAAAAGGGGGGGTGAGATGAACCCTATGAACAGTGACATGAATGAGAGAACCTCTAAATGCATGGATAGATAACAAAATGCAATGAAATTAACGGAATGAACTTGGAAGGAAATGAAAATTTGTGATAAAGACATGGATGAGTGTGAAAATCTACATAATACCCAAATGCAATTGAATGGGAAACAAGAAGCATGATGATGATAAATGGTTACAATTGAATCAAAGAAAAGGGATGGAAATCCCTAAATATTTGATTGAAGATAATGGAGATTATGCATGAGTAAAAGTGGAGATAATCTTAAGAGAAAATTCATGTATTCCCACAATGAAATTATTCAAACTATTTTATGAGCCGTTGATAGAGGATGGATAAAATGATATTTTCATTCATAAGAGAAAAGAAAAGAAATGAAGAAAAACCTCCAAATTTCCAATGGATTTTGACCATAAAGGGGTTATGTATATCAAAAGAAGGGAAACATGTTCACACACAAATGGAAATAATTACTTTACTAATGGGTGTGTGCAATGAGAATGAAGAATAACACTTGAATCATCAATTTGAGACAAAGAAAGAAAAATGAGAAGAGAAACCCTAAAACAGAGAAATTAGGCAAGGAATTGAGATTTCTATCTACAAATCGGCCAATCAAGGCCAACAAATCATAGAAAGATTAAATGGATCATCACATTGTCAAGAAAAAAATTATTCCATGGAAGAAATGAAGTATATGATGAGATTATGAGTTTCTATAACAAAAGAGTACCGAAAAACATCATTCTCAAGGAGAAAATGGAGAAAAGGGAACTTACTTGAGTACTTGAGATGATGAAGAAGAGATAAGCACTGATTTGTGAGTGGATTCATGAGTTGAAGCAGGGGATAAGAGAGTTAGGAAGGAGAAAGAGAGAAAAGTGGGAAAAAGGGTTTTAAATACCCCCTTTTAAACGGTCTCGGAAGTGACCGGCGGGCCCCTGCCTAGCCTTGCTCACCAGTCTTGCCCGCTGGTCTAAGTACCAAGGCCCCAAATTGGCCTGTGTTGGAGGTTTTTAGTGTTTTGCACCTAGTGGGCCCCAATTTAACACCAATATGGGTGTTTCACCGTATAGCTAACCATTATTGCGAGACCAAACTATACATTGATAATTAATATGGGCATATTTGGATATGTGGTCTGGTGCATCGATGTAGCCTGTGATATGAAATGCATTGATTGTGAATATATATATACATGTTGGGCCACTCAATCAATGCTTATGTTTTGAAATAATCCAGGTACAAAATACCATTGTATGCACCAGATCCGATGGTCATGCCCATGGTACCTCTCGTGGTCGGCCACCCATTTCCTGTGGTCCTCAACCCATGGGGCAAACCTGACATCCACCACCACAAGTGGATCATGATCTAGAGGAATTTCAAGGTAACCCAACCATGAACGAAATCCTGGGCCCCCCATATGTCATCACTCCTGGTGATGTGGTGACACTTATACAACAGTCGCAAGGGGCTTTTCCATAGCAACAAACTTTCATGGCTGCTATGCAACAATACTTGAACCCTACTCTATAGGGTCAACCTCCTAGAGGGGTTACTCCTTAGGACCCTCTAGTGGGGTCAGGAGTTGGAGTACAACTTAGAGGAACATCACCTGAGGTTACACCTTAAGATCAACCAGGAGGTTCGCCTCCAGTTCCACCATATGGTACTTCGCCATTCATGATGCCTCCACCCTATCCATACTATCCACCTTATCATCCACCAGCCACGACTACGGCAAAGGTGGTGGAATCTTTTAAGAAGTATATGTTACCCATCTTCACCAAGGGGGGTAATGACCCGTTGGAACTGGATCGGTGGATCCAAGAGTTGGAGAAAGTGTTTGATATAGTAGAGTGCTCAGAGGCACAAAAGCTTATCTATGCAGGTTTGCAACTTAGAAATGAAGCTGATTCTTGGTGAAAATATTCTAAGCCTATACTAATAGAAACTCACCCAGAGCCTACTTGAGAATAATTCAAGGAATTGTTCTTATCAAATTACTATCCAAAGAGCTTCAGAGAATGCAAGGAAGCAGAGTTTATCGCACTAACTCAAGGAAGCAAAATTGTTCTGGAGTATCAGCAATAGTTTGAAAGTTTGTTCTCTTTTTGCTCCTCGCCATATGAGGACGGCTGAGGAAAAAGCCCAGAAATTTTTGAAGGGGCTAAAGACATACATTGGTACAGCACTGGAGGTATTGGACTTAACGGAATATATACAAATTGTGTAAAAAGCCAAGATAATGGAGGTAAGCATAAGGGAGAGCCATTATTTACACCAGAAGTGTGGAAGAGGGCAATATACTGATTTGGGTGGCCTGAGTAAGAGCTTTCGTGGATCATGCTCCTATGGTCCCACCTATAGACAGCCCTATAGGCCTTTGGGTTATCCTTCTGGACCCACTAGTGGACCGGGCACTACATCTTTCTGTCCTAACACTAGTGTGGTGCCTACGACTCTAAGACCCCATCGTCCTCTAGCTACACCAAGATCAGTACAGAGAGCTCCTGCTTCGGTTCAGACATTTTCAAGTCGATGCTATAATTTTCATTCCTACGGGCATTTTGCCAAGGATTGCCGGTACCTAGCAGCAGCATTACCTATTCGGCCCCCTATGTATAGACCTACATTGACTCAAGGAAACCAGCCTCAGGGAAGGATGTATGCCCTAACAGCTAAAGAGGCTGAAGCTAGTACTGAAGTAGTAATAGGTACACTTTAATTAAAAGACTTTGGGATAAAAATTTGAGTAACCTATTATACTTATATGCAATGCAATGCTAGATGTCTTATCTTTATCAGGTACACCTGTATATGTCTTATTCGATTCCAGAGCTTTGCATTCATTTGTGTTTAAGCGATTTTCTAGAAAGCCTAATGTTCCATCTAAGATCTTAGAATGCAAGCTAGTTGTTAGCACACCTACCAGCATAGTAGAACAGTTGAAAGAAGTGTGTGGGTCGTGTTTAGTTGAAATAAATGAAAAGAAACTGGAAGCCCAACTTATCAAATTCAACATGAAGAATTTTGATGTCGTTCTGGGCATAGATTGGTTGTCGGCCCATCGAGCAAATGTGATGTGTGTCAAGAAACAAGTTAAAGTGTTGGATGATAAAAGGGAAGAGCTTGTATATCAAGCAGAAAGGTTAAGGTGACCTAGAAAGACTATTATATGTACCTTGCAGGTGGTGAAATTATTAGAAGATGGATATCAGGGCTACCTTGTATCAGTGATAGATGTGGATGCAAAGGTTACTCTATTAGAGGAATTGGAAGTGGTCAAGGAATTCCCTGATATTTTTCTAAATGATCTAACCCAGCTACCGCCTAACAGAGAGCTGGAGTTTACCATTGAGTTAATTCCTGGAGCAATCTCGGTGTCTAAGGCTCCCTATATTATGGCACCAGCCGAATTAAAAGAGCTACAAACACAGTTACAAGATTTACTGAAAAAGGAGTTTATACACCCAAGTGTCTCACCTTGGGGTGTACTAGTCTTATTTGCCAAGAAGAAGGATGGTAGCCTATGTATGTGCATTGATTACCGGGAACTGAACAAGTTGACCATTAAGAACCGTGATCAACTGTCCTGCATTGACGACCTATTTGATCAACTACAAGGTGCTAAGGTGTTTTCAAAGATTGATCTTAGATCGAGTTACTACCAGCTCAAGATAAAGAGCAGTGACGTACCAAAGACAACTTTTAGAACCCGATATGGTCATTATGAATTCCTAGTGCTATCATTCGGGTCAACCAATGCACCAACTACTTTTATGGATTAAATGAATTAGGTATTTCATGATGCCCTCGATAAGTAGGTCTTCATTTTCATTGATGACATCTTGATGTACTCAAAGTCGGAAGATGAACATGCAAAACACCTGAGAATGGTACTACAAAGATTAAGAGAATAGCAGTTGTATGCCAAATTCAGCAAGTGCGAATTTTGGCTCAAGCAAGTAGGATTCCTAGGACATGTGGTGTCTGAGAATGGGATCAAAGTGGACCTAGACAAGGCAAAATTTGTAGTAGAGTGGGAAGCAGCCAAAAATGTAACAGAGATTAGAAGCTTTTTGGGCTTAGCAGGCTACTACCAGTGCTTTATTAAATAATTTTCCTGAATTTCGTTGCTGAAGACTAAGTTGTCCAGGAAAGGTGTAAAGTTTGAATGGTTAGAAGAGTGTGAAAATAGTTTTCAAGAGTTGAAAAAGAGGTTAGTGTCAGCTCGTGTATTGACCATTCCAAATGGTAAAGGTGGAATGACAGTCTATACTGATGCATCCAAGATATGGTTTGGTTGTGTTCTCATGCAACACGAAAAGGTAATAGCATATGCATCCACGCAACTCAAGGAGTATAAGAAGAACTACCCCACTCATGATTCAGAACTGGCAGTAGTCATCTTTGCCTTAAAGATCTGGTGTCATTACCTGTATAGGGAAAAGTGTGAAATATACAGTGATCACAAAAGCCTTAAGTACTTCTTCACCCAAAGATATCTGAATATGAGACAGAGAAGATGGTTTGAGCTTATGAAGGACTATTATTGTGATATTCAGTACCACCCAGGCAAGGCTAATGTGGTTGCTGACGCTCTAAGTTGGAAGGCTCAGACAGTTTCACTTCCGTACTTAGTTGTCAGTCCATAATCGATACAAGAGGAGATACTAATGGATGAAATTCTTCTATATGAAGAAGAAACATTGGAGTTTAAGCATCGGCTAGATAATGTTAAGTAGTTGACTATATCCTTGTCAGCCTTACAAGTAGATCCATCCATCAGATTAGAGGTGATAGCGAAACAATCATTAGACCTTGAGCTGTGGAGGATCATGCTATAAATTCAAGAGCAGACAATAAATGACCCTGACTTCACAATAGCCAATGATGAGGCATTACTATTTTGGGACAGGTTGTGTGTGCCTGATGATGGAGACACAGGACAAGATTATGAAGGAGGCACATAGTTCTGAATACTCACTTCATCCTGGAAGTATGAAGATATACAAAGACCTTAGGCAAAGCTATTGGTGGCTAGCAATGAAGACCACTATTGCCTTGTATATAGCAAAATGTCTCGTGTGTCAGAAGGTCAAGGCAGAAAGACACCAACCATATGGTACTCTATAGCCACTCCCCGTACCAGGGTGGAAATGGGATATGATCACCATGGATTTTATCATAGGACTACCCCATACGCCCAAGGGAATGGATGCAATTTGGGTGGTAGTTGATAGGCTTACCAAGACTGCTCATTTTATTCTGATCAAGACAAATTACTCCATGGATAAGTTATCCTAACTTTATATGGATGACCTAGTTTGTTTACATGGAGTACCGGTAAGCATTGTGTCAAATAGAGACCCAAGATTTACATCAAGATTCTGAAAGAGTCTCCAGCAAGCCTTAGGGACACTAGTGAATCTAAGTACCACTTTCCATCCATAGACTGATAGACAATCTGAGCGAACTATACAAATACAGGAAGATATGCTCAGGGCCTGTGCAATGGAGATGTGTGGCAGTTGGGAAGAGTACATACCTTTTATGAAGTTTCCTTCTAATAACAACTATCAAACTACCATTGGGATGGCTCCGTATAAGGCATTATATGGCAGAAAGTGTAGAATGCCCCTATATTGGGATGAAGTAGGTGAGCGATTGATGCTTGCACCATAATGATACAGATGACGTATGACAAGGTCAACATCATTCAGGAAAGAATTAAGGCAACCCAATCACGCCAGAAGAGCTATGCTATGTGGACAACCGCAGGAAGGATATTAAGTTCCAAGGGGGGAAAAGGTATTCCTCAAAATCTCTCCTACCAAAGGGATGCATAGATTCCACTATAAGGGCAAGCTAAGTCCGAGGTATATTGACCCATTTAAAATCTTGACTCGAGTTGGCTCTATAGCTTATATGTTAGCTCTTTCACCTTCTCTCAGCAATGTTCACAATGTATTCCACGTGTCTATGCTGAAGCGGTACATCCATGATCCATCACATGTGCTACCCATGGAACCTGAATATTTAGAAGCTGATATGACCTATGAAGAGCAACCCGCTGAAATCTTAGACCGAAAAATAAAGACTCTTCGCAATCGCTCTATTACCTTTGTGAAAGTTCGATGGGCCAATAATTTTCTTGAGAAAGCATCTTGGGAAAAAGAAGATGACATTCAAGCCAAGTATCCTCATCTTTTTGGACAACAAGGTACTACAATTTCGAGGATAAAATTTTCAAAAAGGGGGGGTAAATGTGATACCCCACTTTCTAAACCCGATATAATTTCTCAGTTAGTTCGGTTAGGTCTTACAGGACCTGAACTTGAGTGATCCGCAACGAGTATTTTTTGGAGTACAGTGGCAAGGGTGACTCTGAGCTTGGGTTGGCCAAATGAGTTGGAGTCAGTGCCTAGTGAAGTCCCCGTACCCAAGTCGTGCACTTATACGTATCACAAGGCCATGTACACATAATAAAGGTACGTAGCCATATTTTATACCAAGTACACATGTTGATCAAATACTGAGAGTAAATTACGTGTCAGGGCCGAGCCCCATTGAAAGTTCCAATGTTTTGGCTAAGTTTTGGCAGACTCATGGGTGGTCATAAGTGGGTCGAACCCACCAGTGTGACCTACCACTCTGGTCATCAGATATTTTGAACCCACTATAAATAGTATTTATTACCTTTCTTCCACCGCATTTAGTGTTTTACACGGTGGGTGAAAAAAGTAAAGTAGAGAGAGAAAAAAAAGAAAGAGGAGAGAGGAAGGAAGAAGGAAATGGGAAGGGAGATGATCGCCGTGTGTCACCAGGGTCAGACCTCTTGAATCTGAGACTGGATTAATGATCCTCATCTCGAGATCTATGATTTGAGCTGAGCAAAGTCCATATTCCTTAAACCCTCATGAAACCTTAAGTGAAACCCTTCGATTTGGGTAGCAATCCTTTGGATCTTGTTATGATCTCTTGAGAATGTGAATCTAAGGTTTAATAAAGGTTTTATATGTTGTTTATGAAGGATTTAGAGGAAGACTTGCAAGATTTGTGAAGCCTTTGTTGATCTCTTGAGATAAAAAGAAGATTTAGGGTTTTGAGGTGATTCTTGTGCAAAGATGTAAGATCCATGCTTAAGACTTTAGATCGACATTAGATCTAGGTTGGAATCATGATTTGGAGCCTTAGATTTATAGAAAATTTAGTCGAATCAACCCATGGTGGTTTCCTCAAGGTGGGATGAAGAATGGAGGAGAACATCAAAAATCCTGGTTCTAATTGGTGGGTGCCCTGGAAGCGGTCGGACGCACCAATTCGGAGCCCACCTGTCTTGGTTGGACTTCTAGCCTGACAGGCGAGCAAGGACTGTGGGTGCCTTGCCCTTTGATCTTGGGCCCCCGATCTTAGTAGTGTCCTTGGATTGATAGGCGAGTAAGGACTGGTGGGTGATTTGCCCACCGGTCGACCCACCAATCCGACTTTACGATTACCAATTAGGCCCAAATTTGTTGGGCAACCTTCTCTAGTGACTTTAAACATGTCAGGATCATCATACCTTATTAGTTATGACCCTAATGTGAAGCATACTAAACCCAACTCTTTTATGATAGGTTATTCTAGGAACTCACGTCATTGCACACCAGATCTTTCTCATACCAAGGGTGATTTTTGTACACGAATAGGTAAGTGGGAAGAGGACATTACATCATGTCATTTTGTAGGCTAGCCATGTCATCATATTATTATTGTGTAGATTGGTCATCCACAAGTGCCATTGCATGTATTGACGTATACATTATGAAATTCATCTATGATTTGACATGCTGATAATTTTATTATTAAATGCCAAATATTTCTTACGATATGAGATGGATGACTGTAAATTATTAAATATGATGCCTTGCTAGACTAGATGCCATAGTCGACTTGGACACGAATACAATGGTGGCACTATACAGTCGTACTATCTCACATCGGAGTATGCGGTTAGGAATGACATATCCCTATGCTACGGCCCTTCCTAGCAGGGGTTTAAGTGTTGGATATATCACTGGGGGAAAGCCCAAGGTTGTGTGCCAATGGTGGTAGTTAGAAGCCCGACTAATCATTAGGACTGTCAGCAACTTTGGTGATATAACAAGAGGGCCAATCATATTGTTTTTAATTTAATACAGTGCAAGGTCCATTTTACTTTGTTGTCACTGAGAAATAGAAATTTACTTTAATGTCACTGAGGAACAGCAATTTACTTTTCTGGCAGCTATGGCTGGCCTTCTCTGGTAACCCTATAGGCATATCATGGGATGGGATTCATGGCTCATACCCAGAGCATACTCGCAGTGTGGTTGCGAGTAGTACATGACCTATGACTTAGAATTGTTATCTAGGTGGACTAAGATAATAAAATGAACTGCACGTATATAGATTCATTTGTATTGTGCATACTTGTGTGGTCTTTCTTTTCACTTATTGGGCTAGTGAGCTCATCCCACGTGCACATCAATTTTAGTTGATCTTACAGGTTATCGGGCCGAAGAGCTAGAGTCGAAACCCACCGTGGAGTTTTCAATCGAGGACTGATGGGTCCGTGAAGATCTTGGGCACGGGGCTAAGTGCCCATACGAGAGTTGTGTTTTAGGATAGCAACAGTGATACCAATACCGAATTCTTTTTTATTATTTTGAAATGCTATCCCTTTTGTACTCTAGATGTTTAAATTGTATTTATTGTGTATATATTGCACCTACGGGCCCACATGTAAAGATGTTATGCAATACAATTTGGGTATCAAGAGTATTGGGGTATTTGTAGATAAATATATATATAAGACTTCCGTTGATATACAGAACCTTCTTGGCTTAGAGTGTGTGTATGCTATGCTATGGTTATTGTATCAGATGATCCTAACAGGTTTTAGGGTTAATAGTTGTTAACTCGGTCACCGGCCTGGTCGGGGTGTGACATTATATGCTATCTCCACCTAAGGGCAAGGTTATTCAACCATCTTTGAAAAAAGACTACTCAGAGGAGATTCAGGACTTTTTTGATGGGAAAAGGAGGAAGTGAAGCAGTTCATTAGATATGGGAAGATTAACATTCTAAAGGTGGCCAAGATCTTCATTCGATACCTACCACTGGGAGGAATCCATCAGCAAAGATCATAGGATGCTTATCTACTGTGCATGATAGCTCGCTATGTTCTCTAAACTCCTAGGCGTGATGCACCGCTTGTTCTAATAGAGCTGGTAAAGCAATTGAAGAAAGGAGGAGATATCATTCCTACAGTCCTTGCAGAGACATTCAACGGAATTGATGACATGAGCCATAGCCACAAATTTGGAGTTGATCATTGTCATGGTAGTCCTGTGCAACTTTGGCTACTTGAAAAACTGAGACTTACCAGGCCGTTAAATAGATGTCAACTCAGAGCTTTTTGTTACCAAGAAAGGAGGGAAGCCTCGGAATTCAAGCTCATTGTTGATTGGAAAGAGTACCTACAAGGAAGAACTATAAAGGATATTGCATAGAGATGCCCAGGGAAGCCACAAGAGGATTTTTTGATGAAGACCCCTGGATGCAACTACGTCAGGTTGATGGGATTGACTCATACATCCTTTTACTTGCCTATGTACATTAGTCGACAATATGGACTAAAAGCAAAAGACCCAGAGGAATTGGTGAACTTTTACCCATCCCAAGAACTGTCCCCCTGTATTGTTACCTACCTATCCTGTTTATGGTAGGAAAGTTACTTTCATGTATATCACTTGGTAGTAAATGAAGAGATATTTGGACTTTCGTGTTATCCTAATTATTGTAATAAAGACTTGAGTTGTGAAATTGATTATGCCTAAAAAAAATATTTCAAAACCATAAACAAAGGGAGATTTTATTTGTGCCCAAAGATAGGTTTCCATTCAGAAAATGCTAAGTTTGGCAAAAGAAAAAAATAATAATAATAACAAACAAACATGGCGAGGGAAAAAGAAAAAGAAAAGATGTACATATGTTTGTGTTTACAGGAACTATAGGAACAAATCCCTAGGAGTTCGTCTGAACCATACTTGGTGTCATCCTCATAGAAGGTCAAAGAGCTAGTAGGTGCTAATCCCAAACTCTCCAATCTCTATGTGAGATCCTCAATCTGCATCTGCTACCAGGGATTCTCTTATCGATAAGGGCTGACCTGCCTCCTTAAGACGTTGTTCTCCCCTTTCAAGGAAACATAAGGAATGATCAAGAAAATAAGTGATAAAGAAGAAGGACAAGGCTAAAAATGGGATGATACCTTGTCAAGCACCACCTCACACAGACTCTGGTGCATTCTCCTAATCTCAGTATAGACCTCCAAAGACACCTGAGAAAGAGCATGTCAATCAAAAGAAGTCAAGAACCAATCAAATGAGAGGTGTTTGGATACTCACATAGTTATATGGAATGGGTAATCTGATAGAAGCATCTCTATCCAATCTATGCTTCAGGAGCTGAGGGATACCAGGATGGGTTGCGTTGGGATAGGACCAGCCCGGGAAACCACGAAAAGGAATGGTGGCCATCTTAAGGGGTCTACTCACAATAGTAGAAGCCCCAGCTTGGGATGAGGTAGCAGCATCTACTTGTGATTGAGTGGGAGAGGATCCACATGGCGTATCCTCTATTAAAAGAACATCAATAAAAAAAAAAAAGAGAAGCATTTGAAATATGAAAAGGATGCTCAAGATGGGAAACATACCAGTGGCCCTCTAGGACCGAAAGGAGCGCAGACCATTTCCTCCTCAAGGAAGGCCCTATAATCTCTTTCCTGATCTAAGAAGGAGTCATCTCATACTCCTTCAGCCAATCCCTCAACCTGATCTGCAGGGATACGCTCCAGATGATGTATAGTAGATGAAGGAAAACAAGGAGGGGAGTGCATAGCAAGATCGGACCACTAGGGTGTGACGCATTCTCCTAAATACCAAGCATGGCCCCAGATACCCCTAAACAGGACATGGTTCTCTATTAAGTACTTGGCCTGAGCAACTTCATTAGGGTTAGGAAACCTAAGGTGCTGAAATGGTCTCCAGTTAACTTGCAAAGTCAAGAAATAAGTATAGCACAAGGCAAAGGGAAATTTGATACCAAACATGACTTACCTCTGTGAGTCCACTCAGGAGAGAGCAGGCAGTGGTCCCGGGAGGATGGTGCTGACCCCTCAATACCCAGTTATCTCCCCATCTTGTTTCTATAGGGAAGGGTGAGCTTCGGGGATCCTTCAGTAAGGGGGCTATAATATCTAGGTGTTCATAACACCAGGGCTGAATTGAAAGATCAAAATAAGGAGGTGCAATCAATCAAATAAAAAAAAAGAGAACAAAAGGAAAAGTGTGAAATCACCTGGAGAATGTAGCCTGCTCCCTTGAGGCCCCGATCTCCATACGATAGAAGGTCAAGGGTTTGCAACAGGTAAGTACAGGCAGCCCCACCCCAATCCCAAGAATCTACCTCCCAAAGGTTCCGAAAGAGGGCAACCATGCGAATATTCACTCCACCTCAGAGATCACTAAAGAGACACTGTGCTATAGTAAATAGAAGGAAAGAGCAAGTTATCTACGCAAAGTTACCTGGGTTCACCCTTAGGTCCATTCTCATCCAACAGGCACTGATCACACCTAAACGGACATGTGTTTGATCCTCCTGTATGTCAATGCCCATCAAGTCTGTGAAATCCTGTGTTATCAGAATCTTAGGAAGGGACCTCCCCCCAAATGGTATGCTCGTCAAAGCATAGAAGCACAGGGGTGTGATGGTAATCTCACTGGTGGGTAGATGAAAGGAAT
Organism: Macadamia integrifolia; assembly: GCF_013358625.1. Lineage (NCBI taxonomy): Eukaryota > Viridiplantae > Streptophyta > Magnoliopsida > Proteales > Proteaceae > Macadamia > Macadamia integrifolia. The sequence goes on along the minus strand of NW_024870467.1, from coordinate 250,321 downwards.
GAGTACTTGGCCACCACGGCTCCATCAAATCTCTGGCCAATGCCGGGCTAAACTTCCTGGTCTTCAGCGAGGCCAATCGGCTCAGGTAAGTTGAATCTACTAGTCCCTTAACCCTGCGAGGGAGCACTTGGTACCAGTCCTAGACCAAATTTGGATGACCATATCTAGCCAATGTAGGTGGTACTCCCTCATTGAATCTCTAAATAAGATGAATAAATAAAAATAAATGAATAAAAAAAATTAAATGCACAAAAATAATGAAGAAATAAAGTAAAATGCATAACTCACCCATGTACCCCATGCAGAGTTGCATATGTCATCCCGGGTCCTATAAAGCGTCCGTCTAGTGTACCAATCCGCAGGGCTATCATCCCCCTGAGAAGATGTACCATAGCTCTCTGCGATATCTAGCCGGATTTCTCCCCGGATCTTTCTCTTTTTTCTGTCAGCCATGTTTTCCAAAATTACAAGGAACCCTAAGAAGTTTCATAATTTGCAAAAAGGCCCAGAAAGACTTCAAATTATCCAAATGGCCCCTTCTTCAAGAACTATGAAGATCTTCAAAGGGAAGATGAAGAACTTCAAGGAAAACTTGAAGATCTTCGGAAAAAATTTGAAGAAACCTGAAAAAATGCAAAAAGCTTCGAATCTTCAAGAAGATTTAAAAACCCGAGCTCACTCACTCACAAATCATTCCCAACTCAGAAAAATCAGAATAGGGAATGAATAGGAGGGGGGACCATTTTATGGTTAAAAAAATTGGTTTCTCAAAAAAAAAATATGAGATACCAATTCCAAGGTGTAACTTAAAGATTCTTACCACAAAATAAAAAATTCAAAGTAATTTCTTATGGTAGATAAAAATTACATCACATGAAAGTGGAAGGTGAAAATCAAATTTAGTTGGTAGATAAATATTACATCACATGAAATGGGAAGGTGAAAATCAAATTCAAGTGGAAGGTGAAATGTAATTGGTAGATAAAAGTTACATCACATGAAATTGGAAGGTAAAAATCAAATTCAAGTGGAAGCTGAAATACAAAGCAAATTTAATTGGTAGATAAAAATTACATCACATGAAAGTGGAAGGTGAAATCCAAGTTAAAATTTGTGTGGTAGATGAAAATTATATCACATGAAAAGGGAAGGTGAAAATCAAATTCAAATAAAAATTACATCACATGAAAGTAAAATTCAAGATTCCAAATCAAATGCCAAAGAGCAATATTCCAAATCAAAAGCCAAAATTCAAAGATTTCAAATCAAAAGCCAAATTTCAAGATTCAAAGGTCCAAAGTCAAGGTTCCAACCCCATGATTCAAATTCAAAATTCCCAATCAACAGAAGAAATCAAGGAAAGAAAGAATCTAATTGACCCAGCCCCAGGTGGTCCAATCTCATTGAACCGGTCCCCAGTGGCCCAATCTCATTGAACCGGCCCCAGGTAGCCCAATCTCATTGAACAACCCTAAGTGGCCCAATCTCTTTGAATCAGCTCCGAGTGGCCTGATCTCATTGATCAATTCCCTAAACTGGCACATGAAGCCTAGTTAAGAAAAATCCAAGAATCAAATCTTTTTGTCTTTTGCAAGATTGGAAGAGCAACGAATATCTTTCTTATAATCAATGGTCCCAGATATTGGCTCGAAAGATCCAGCCTAGAGACTAAAATTTCCTAGACTGGCACATGGAAGCCCATCATAGGGAAAGTGAGAGATCAAGTACTAATGTCTTTTGCAGGATTGGAAGAGCAGTGAATTTCTTACCTACAATCGGCAGCCCAGGTAAGTCCTAAACTTTAAAGTAGTTAAGATAAATTACCTGTTGCATTTTCAACTCCATCATTAATGAGCAAGATGGCAGCAGTACATTCTCCGAGTGACAAAATGTGGTCGTTCTTTTCTTTACACTTCAGCTATTGGTACAGGCCTCAGCCAAAGAGGGGCATTCTGTAGACACCCAATTTTGTCACCCTTCTCCGACTATGATGAATTATGGATCTTGGATGCAACTTCGTACTTTCAATCGACAGAGATGATAATTGATTGAGATAATCCAACCCAAAAATATTCCATACTCACCCAAAATCCCGAAAACCCCGTGTAAGAGAAAAGAAGGGTCCAATTTTGACATTTTATATATGAAGGAATTCAGTCTTAGGTGATCATACGGAGGTAGAGTACTCAAAATTATGATTCCAATGATATATGGTATGTCAAAACTAGACTGTTGGACCTCCCGCAATTGCTCCTGGAAAATTACATTCTAATCGCATACACCCTGCTTGCCCCATGCCCCTACTAGCCTTCTGCGCCCCTGCCAGCGCCCTACGACCCTGCCAGCACCCCACACCCCTGCCAGCCTCCTGAGGCCCTGCCAATGCCCCGTACCCCTACCAACCTCCCATGCCTCTGCCAAATCCCCGAGCCCAGAGCCCCTACCAACCTCCTACGCTCCTGCTAGTCTCCCCTTGCCCTTGCCAGTGCCCTGCGCCCCTACCAGCCTCCTGCACCCCTGCCAACACCCCTCGAGCGCCTTGCCAACCCCATGTGCCCTGCCTCGCACGTGTCCTGCCTGCCCATGCACCATGCCCTCGCCTACCCCGTGTACCCCTGCCCAGCCACATATGCTACCATCCATGACCGAAATATATGTTCCAATGACCAAATTAGTGAAGAGATTTTCTCTTCACCCATTTGTGCACTCTACACTATCCCACTAGTGTACCCTACACCGCAACCTCCTATTGGCCTAAAAATGCATCTTTTACATTATTGACCCAAAAAAAATTACTTTTTCCCCATTGGCCAAAGAAATTTACATTTCACCACATTGGTCCAAAAATTTATGTTTTCACCCCATTAGTTTAGAAAAACCACTTTTTCACCTCATTGGCTAAGGAAATTCCTCTTTCCTCCCCATCGGTTCAAAAAACTCTATAAATACCCCCTACCTTTGGTTTTACATACTCAAGCCTCCTAGGAACATCCATTGTAGAGAAGCTCTAACCTCTCTCCTCCCCTCCCCCTATGAGGTTTTTTAAGTCTTCGGAGAGATCTTCATAAGATCTAAAGTGTTCTTCGGATCTCCAAAGTGTTCCTTGGGCCTTCAAAATTCTTCAATCCTTTGCTTTCTTTGAGTGAGATTTTGTGTAGAAAAAGTTTCCCCCCTTAGTCTCCCACCCCCTTGAGGTTTTTCAAGTATTCAGAGAGATCTTCATAAGATCTGAAGTGTTCTTTGGATCTTCGAAGTGTTCTTCGGGCCTTCGAAGCTCCTCAATCCTTAGAGTTAGCCTATCCCTAGCGAAAGCTTTGTCGGAGTGCGACCTCAATCGAAGCCCTCCCATAACCTATCCCCAGCGGAAGCTTTGCCAAAGTACCACCTCAGCCTAGCCCTCCCATAACCTATCCCCAGCAGAAACTCTTTTGGAGTGTCACCTCAACCAAAATCTAGAAGTAGCCCATCCCTAGCAAAAGCTCTGTCGAATCGATACTGTAGTCAAAATCCGAAAGTAACCGTTTCTAGTCGAAACTATGTCCAAACGTTACCGCAATCAACATCTCTCGAGAAAGAAAGTTGGAGGTCAAGACCATCTTCCCCTGAGCCAAGAGAATCCAAAAGATAGTTCATGCCAACACTAATCGGGGTTCCACCCTTCTTGACCCAAAACAGGGGTCAAGCTCAAGTATAATTTCTCACCCAAATTAGCATAATATAGACTTTATATTGACCTTTTTTTGTGTACATAGTTATTTAAATTCAGTTAAGGTATATATGTGTGATAAATTATCCATGCATACAGAATAGGAATAACTATGGAAAATGTTTGTTCTTAAGCATCTAGTAGGAAGACCGGTTAAACTAGGTAGATTGGGTGCCTAACCCCTTCCCAATTCTGCAACCTGACATGTACCCTAAATCTTTGGACCAAACCAACTTTCGGGCCCTTTTTTCAGGAATCGGACCCACCCCCGGGTCCTAGGCCCATAATCCTAGGTGGTGACTCCAAACCCTTTTTTTTGTATGATCCCAATCCCCCGTATTAGAGCATCATCAAATCCCCATCTCAACGATGACCTTTATACTATTGCGAAATAGGCCTCCACGTATCTCCGAGTGATGGTATGGCTATGTAGGGCCTACAGGTAAGCACACATGACACACCCCTCCCCAAGAAAGAGATAGAGAGGAGAGAGGGCTGAATACATGAAGACTTCTCTTCTTTCTCCCCCTCCAAAGGGGAAAAAGAGAATTCTCTGGCAGCAACCCTCACATTGACCAAGGCAAAGCTCACTTCATCCCAATTGAGGTCACTTTCTCCATGGACAAGTTGGCCAAGTTGTACATTGACAACATCATCCGGTTGTATGTTGTACCATATCTTATCGAGATCCCAGATTCACTTCCAAGTTCTGGACATGTGTGTAGAAGGCTATGGGCACACAGTTGACTTTCAACATTACATATTCCACCCATAGACCGACGGATAGTCGGAGAGGACTATCCAGACATTGGAGGACCTACTTCAAGCATGTGCCTTGGATATGAGTTACAGTTGGGATGAATGCATTTCCTTTATTGAGTTCTCCTACAACAATATTTACTAGGCCACCATTGGTATGTCTCTGTTCGAGGCACAGTATGGTAGGAAATATCGGACTCCTTTGTATTGAGACGAAGTTGGTGAACAATGCATTCTAGGTCCAGACTTGATACAGGACACTAGTGAGAAGGTGAATGTGATCAGAGAGAGAATTAAAGTAGCTTAGTCCAGACAGAAGAGCTATGCAAATGTCAGGAGAAAGCATTTGGAGTTTGGGGTTGGAGACAAGGTGTTATTACAGATCTCCCCGGTTAAAGGGGTAATGTGGTTCGGCACGAAGGGAAAGCTAAGTCCTAGATTTATAGGACTGTATGATGTACTAGAGAGGATCGGACTGGTGGCCTACAGGATAGCTTTACCACCAGAGTTGGAGGGTACACATGACATCTTCTATGTTTCCATACTGAGGAAGTACATCCCCGGCTCCACTCACATCTTGACTTACATACCACATGAGTTGGACGAGGATTTTCCTACGTGGAGTATCCAGAGAAGATTGTGGACCAGAAAGACCATGTTCTCCATGATCGCACCGTTTCCTTTGTAAAGGTGAAATGGATAAATCACCCAAAATAGGAAGCATCCTGGTAATAGGAAGATGAAATGAAGAAGCAGTACCCTAGATTATTCGATTTACCAAGTAAGTTCAATTTTGAGGACAAAATTCTTGTAAGTTGGGGGGAATGTTACACCCATGCCTTGACCCTGTCTAATTTAAACTATTATGATAGGTCTCAGACCAGAGGTGGAAAGTACCATCGGGTTTTGGCTCGTGGCTGCCCATTACAAAAGGGTGAGAGATGACCCCACATGCTTGTGTATTGTTTACCAATCCAAATAGAGGGGATTTAGACCTCCTGATCACAGACGGTAAGTGACCCGACACCCCGCACCTGAATTTTGGCATACACCAAAACTGTCGGAAGACAATGAGTGCAGCCTAGGGCAACTACCTATGAGAGACCACCTAGTGGACAACAAGCAGTCAAGACAACAAACTATCTTGACCACCGAAAGCATGCCACTAGAAGCACCTGGGCTTGAATCTGGTGGTCATCTGTACTGCTAAACTGGTTTCGATGACCGTGGGTCCCACCTCCTGCATCGGGAATAGCCCCAAATGAACACACACACCCTTCCACACTTTCCTCGTGACTTGTGTTTCTTGTCAGTCCATGGAGATGGGCCCATATGTTTCAAAAGTTGAATTAACCTACTTGGACCTGACTAGGACCAACCAAACAGATCCTAAGGACCTAACTCACTATATAAGTGGAAATGAGGAATCGTTTCCTCATTTCTCACTTGTACAAGAATGTGGGAGAGGGAAAGAAGAGGAGAAAAGGGAACAGAAAGGAAGGAGGAAGGAAGCTCACCTTGGTGCCAATTGCCCGCCTAGTTGTCGAAATCCCTACCGGAGGTAAAAGCCACCTCTCCTACCACTCTCTCTCTTCATGTAGAGCTAGGTTAGGGTGTGTATGGATGTGAACCTTGACCTCCCCACACCCTAACGTTGGGGAGTGTGTATTTCACCTCTTTGGTGTGAATGTTGAGCTCAAACCAAGTCCGGTAAGCTCCGACAACGCTTGTGACCAAATGACCATCTAGGGTTTTGATTGTTCGATCGATGTATCTCCCAAATGGCCCAATATAATTGAGAATTTTTTAGCTTGAAATGATGCTAGGAATGCCCCCAATAAACTCCACAGAACAAATCTCGACAATCGGACCCAAGCACGAAAGCCCCAAAACCACAGGTAATTCTTGTGTTTCCATCAAAAACACTGGGATAGGATCTACTATTTTTAATGAAGAGTCTAAGGTTTAGGAGCTCTCTATCAAGGCCATCGGATTCACATCTGATGAATCCGGTGGGTTCTAAACCTATTTCCAGTGACTGAATCCGGTGACCCTTCCAGTGCTATCAAATTTGACAGTGCTTGTACCCTTGGGGGTAGACCTTGTGAGTCCCCTTCCGATGTTTTTGACACCTATTAATATCTAATTACCTTTATGTCTAGGATAGAGACACGCACATACCCCAAGACCAAAATTGAATTAAACACTCGGTAGCCGTATTTGGAACCCGATCCGTTAGAACTTAAACAAGGTGAGGGATGGTTGACTTTTATTTTGGGATTGCTTAATTATTATAGATTTTCTCACATATGTAGGATTTTCAGATGATATTTAAATTGCTTAAATAATGATGATGTTCTATAACATGCTACATTTTGATGAAAAAGGTATGAGATGTATGTTGTGAGATGAAATCCAATATGGCCGAGGTGGTACCGGTACCATGATTGTCGTATGATTGTTGCATTCATGCATTGATCATGTGCATTAGAGTTAGTTGTAGTTGTGGATTACACTTTATGGCCGATGTGTTTCCGGTATCGTGTACTCCGGGACTGAATTTGGAAATGGATACTCTTCGTGGTCGATGGGAATCCTGGTGTTGCATAGTCCATACTCAACTGCTATGCATGCTAGTTGGGTATATAGTCATGGGTTACACCTTGTGGCCGATGTGCTCCCAGTATCTTGTATCCTAGGACAATACTTAGAAATGGACCCGCTTCATGGCCGATGGTGATACCGGTGTTGCGTGGTCCATACTAACTGTGTCATTATGAAAGGCATGTAGGATATTGTGGTTAAGTGACATTCCCCATGCTACATCCCTTTGCCAATAGGGGGTAAGGTGTTAGATAACCCAATGGTGGTATGTTCGATGAACCTTCCTGGAAGGCCACACCTATGGTATGATGTGATTGTTGTTAGAGGCAGGAACTTGTCCGGTGTGGCCGATGGTAATACTGGTGTCGTGACTACCAAGAGGGGGTTATTAGGGGTTTACTAGGTGACCGGTGAACGCATACTAGAACCGACAAGCTCCTAATCACGACTAGGGTTTGTATCACTGTGTAGTCGATGGCTGTTCCAAGATAAGGGATACAGCTTAATGTGCCATAGTAGCATTTACCCGACTTAGCTGTATTGTTAGGTAGATTAATAATCAAATGGATTGTATCATTCACATCATGGACTGTGTATAATTTCTGTATTCTTTTCATCATAAATTATTATATATGAAAATGATTGTGCTTGATTGTGCATGAACCCCACCCCTCACTGAGCAAGTTGGAAGCTCACCCCACGTATATACCCTTTTTAGATGATGATGCAGGTATGGTCGTGCCTATGGCTTGTGATTCTCTTTTCTCTAGACCTGAGTACAGAGTGAGCGACTAGTGGATGCCAGAAGCAGGGAAGCATGACCAGGACTGTGCTTGTGACTTTTGTGCATATGTGGCACTATGAGGTGTTTGGCATATTTTTGTTATTCTGATATAGAATTGTGGATGGTATACTTTTGGACTTATTACTTATAAGTCATGGATGATTGTAATGGAATAACTTGGTTATGTATATATATGATATCACTAGATGTTCCCCATTTTAATTACGATTCTGCTATTATACTCTGATTCCATTGCTATTGGCTGGTTTGTGTTGTGAGATTGTTTATGTTAAGGTACTGCTATCAGAGATCCTAGTAGGTTTGTAAGACAGGTGCACATCTTACTCACACCACTAGTATTCCTAGGATAAATTGGGTTTACTAGAATTGGGGTGTGATATGGTGGGCGGTCAGTGATTACCGGTAGGGATCCAGAGTTTCACTCGCTTTTTTGTAATAAAAATCTGATTAGATTATGGGTCTAGTAACTGGCACCCTAGCATGAATCCCACAAAATCTGCTCAGTAGAACAAGTAAAGAAAGAAATTTAACTTTTTTTTTAGTGATTACCGTTAGGGATCTGGAGTTTCACTCATTTGCAAATAAAAATCTGATTAGATTATAGGTCTGGTAACTGACACCCCAGCGGGGATCCCATAATCTTATCACTAGAAGAAAAAATAAATAAATAAATAAAACAAAGCACATCGAATCAATTGAAAATGTAAAATAAACATTTTGCCTCCCTGGCAACGGCGCCAAAAACTTGTTGAGCTCAAATGTAAGCCACACTAATTAAACTAACTGCAAGCGCACAATGTCTGCTATAGCTACGGGTCAAACTCAGGGTGGTCGAATGCTTACTTAACACTTCCAAATTAGGCGGAGTGCAAATATCAAGATAGTTGACTATACTAATTTAACTAAGTACGCAAGATAATTCTAACATTTAAAGTATCAAATTAATTTAGTTAAATTGAATTTAACTAACTAATGGAGAATAATGGAATAAAATTAATGAGAAAGATTCATTCAGGATTGGGATTCACCATGGGAATAAGTTGAATTAATAATAGACATGAGGATATATTACACATAGTATGATCTAGGTCTATGGGAGATTCGGCAATGGCTAACATACCCCGTGAGTAGCATCATTCAATATGCAATATTAAGCTAAACATCATAAATCCTAATTAGTTCACTATGGCTATGGTGGTTGTCATTTATATGGCCCTATTGGATGACATACACAATGCGGTGGTCAACCGTAGTAAATCTAACTAAGTTCATATTCATTAAAATAAAGCATGTCCATTACTTATTCATACTAAGCACTCACGGCTTCAACAAAATCCCAAAAGAATGGGTTTAGCTAGCCATGAGAGTGGTGGTGATCATGCTACTTAAATTAAAAATAAAAGACATAGCAATGGAAATGAAATTTAAAGTAAAAGAAATTGAATTGAAGAACAACTGCAGAATTTTATTGAAGAAGAGAATAAATTCCAAGCTTCCGCACATCCAAACTCCAAAAATGCTTTTAAATCTTCAATTACAACTTTAATGGCTCCAATGAAATTTTGCAGAGAAAACAAAAAATTATAATTTGTAAACATAAATTATTCAAAACTAAACTAATGAAGTAAAAGAAGAAAGATAGGGGAGATGGAGCTTGGTTCCTTTAGAGAGAGGAGAGTCCTCTATTTATAGAGTTTAGCTACCTAAAGAATGAGAAGAAAAAACTAGAAAGCAAATCAAAATCAAAATCTATAATAGAAACTACCCAAAATTTGATAATCTCAATTCCCTTTACAATATTTTTCTTAATCCCAAAATAGAAGATATGATAGGATTCTTCTAGAATATTGTCCAATATAGAAGATCATGAATATAAAACTACTAAAAATTCATCCTAAAATGTGGATAAAAACCGATATAGAAGGTTGACTCAGCCTAAATCTTCCTTGTAGAAATCATCAACCTCATAGGAAATCCTTAGAATTTATTCTATAGATTTTTCCAAGAGGGAATCTTCTAGGCTCTGGTTAGGCTAGCTAAGTTTGGTTCCTTGGGCCGAATTTGACACTTGTACTCCACTTGGTCCACTTTTGGCCTGAATTTTAAAAATAAGAGAAAATACCTAGAGTAGCCCTATTCTAGAAATTAAATGATGTAAATAATTGGACTAATTTGCATATAAAAAATGTTCAACAGCCAACAACCTTTGCTATGGAAAGTTGTTGACCACAGTCTTCAACTATTTTTGGGTGAACTTGGAGGAAGGATGTGTGGGGGTTGACGTCCTCGACTTCAATCAAGAATCCCCATGGAAGATGACTATTGACATAGATGAGGTTACTAAGGAGGAAGAGGAGGGAGGATAGTAGCCCATGGATGTGGAGGGCAATCAGGAAGGTAATTAGGAGGGTGACCAGGATGATGTTGATCCTCCTACTCCAGGGCTATTTCCACCACCACCCCCGAGGACTATGGGGACTTCAGTGGCTTCCTCCTCTAAGGGCTCATGAGGATATGGAATGAAAGACATGATTTCTGCCCTAGATGCCACTAATAACATCCTAAGGAGGATGGACAACCACTTAAAGAATGTGAATCGAAGCTACTATCTCCTCGTTGGTCGGGTGGCAACCATGGAGAAACATCTGAAGGAGATAGGCCTATACTTTTGGAGTTCCTATGCCAGGGTCCGGAGCACAGAATCAGAACTAAGACCAGATAGCCCCATAAGAGAAGTGGCCTCTGTGTGCCACAGTAGTCCTATGATTTCCCTTTCCATGCTTTCCGGCACAGCCAGCTTTACATTCCAGTTGAAATGTTTTAGCTTCAGTTATGCACTTTTATTTTTTATTCTTGCTTATGTTAGTTATAAGTTCTTAGAAGCTTAGGTTAGGTTAGGATTTCCTATTTTTAGTACTTCTTATTTAGAAAAATTGTGTAAAGCTTATATATTCAAATTCCTTATGCAATGAAACGACATTTACATCTACACTTGTCCCCTACTTTGTTTATTACTATTATTAATTTTCTTAAGATTTTTATTTTAATCCTAATCCCCAAAATCAAGGTTCGGGTAAATTGTGTGTTAAGGCAGAGCATCTCGCTCTGATACCAAGCTGTCACACCCCACTTCCCATTATAGGATACCAACGGTGTGAGTAAGATGCTTACTCGTCTTACACCTCTACTAGGATCTCTGATAGCAATACCTTAATATTCACAATCACACAACACTGAACCACAAGAATGAAGACAACGGAATCAGAGTATAATATAGCGAAACATAATTTAAATGGGGTAACATCTAATGATAACATATAATCATAGTCAAGTTATTCTATTACATTTGTTCATGACTTACATATAATAAGCCCAAAAGAATACCATTCTATAATTTGGTATCAAAATAACAAAAAGACAACTGAGCCTCTGAAGGTGCCGTATAGGCATAGGTGTCACATGCACAATCAATGTCACGCTCTTCAACCTCTGGCAACCACTAATCACTGACTCCATACTTTGGTCCAGAGGAAGTAGAGTCACCTTCCAATCACTACAATACCTGCATCTTCATTTTAAAAAAGCAACATATACGTGGGGTGAGCTCCAACTAGCTCAATGATGGGTGGTGTTCATGCACACACATACACAACAATCCATGATGGCATGAGTACAAAATTAAACATATAGTCTATGATGTGAATGATGCAATCTATTTGATTATTAAACTACCTAACATACAACTAAGTCGGGTCATGCTACTATGACACATTAGGTTGTATCTCTGGTCCCGGAACTCGCACATCGGTCACCTAGCGATACAAACCCTAGCAGTGATTAGAAGTTTGTCGATCCTGGAATGCATCCATCGATCACCCAACAAACCCCTGATAACCCCCTCCTGGCAGTCACGGCACCAAAATCACCATTTGCCACACTAGACTATTTCCTACTTTCAGACAATCACATCGTACTGCAGGAGTGGCATTATGGAAAGGTTCATCAAGTATACCACCTTTGGGTTATCCAACACCTTATTTAAAATGTTAATGTGTTTTAAAGCTATTGAAGATTTAAATTATGAGCCTTTGGGCTCAAGCCCAACATCTAAGTTAAGTTTTCTCTTAAGTTTTGGGCTGGTGGGCTCAACCCAATATTTCTTTTATTTAAAGAGTTCAATTGATTATTATGGTTCAAAGAACCAAACTAAGATAAACCAGATTAGGACCAACATTGATGAACCGGTCCATAAACAAACTGAATCAAAACTGAACCGATTGAGTTGACTCGAAAACCCGACCCAACAACCCATATTTTGACCTGTTTGGGTTTTTTGGTGGATCGCTGAAAAACCCGTCGAAAAAGTTCATCGACAATGACTTTCTTGGCATTGACTAGGAAAGTATTAAAAAAAAAAAAAACTTAAAGTCTTGTTTGGAT